>NC_051183.1:154257935-154557935 GCF_013339695.2 Rhipicephalus sanguineus
TGCCACCCCACTTTTGTCTTGTTTTGATGTATTCGGGTTTGACCGGCAGGGACGGTTATCAACGCTCGACGCTGTCGGCGAAGTAGTGTTCTAGAAGCGTCGCGATTGTAGTAGATCGGTTTGTTAAGATTGCACCCCGCACGCGAATGTTCCAGCTTTGTCTAGAGATTACGGCCGCCACCAGCGATATCGCTGGAAAGTTCGATAGCGCCTGTATAAAAGCCGACGCGCTTGACTGCTTGTCAGTTGATCGACGAACGACGCCCTGTTCGCCGCTATCATTGTACAGCGTATATTGCTGTAGTTCCAGTTCTCATTTTCCGGCCACAAGTTCGGCCAAATAAACAGTTTCATCCTGCAAACGCCGACTGCTGTCTTCGTCGACGTCACGACCACGTGGACATCTGGTGGAGGTGCTGCTTCATGATCCGGACGCCACCGCGGAGCGCTGACCCAAGCCCAAGCCGCGAAGAAGGCGACTCTAAGGACAACCCGGATCCTCGAACCAGTCGCCGGCAGAAGGGACTACAACCAGAGTACGGACTCCTTCCCGAAAACGCCAGGCAGCCGAAGACCGTCACATCGACCGCCGAGACGATGACAGACCCCCTGCCACCTACAACGGTCGTGATGCAGCCACCCAGGGAGCCGCCGACGTTCCGTGGTTCGCCATGTGAAGACCCCGAGACCTGGCTCGAGACCTTCGAAAGGGTCTCAACATTTAATAACTGGAACTGCGAGGACAAGCTGCGCCACGTGTACTTCTACCTAGAAGACGCCACGAGGACGTGGTTCGAGAACCGACAATCCGCCCTACAAACATGGGATCTCTTTCGGACGACGTTCCTAAGCACGTTCACGAGCGTGGTCCGCAAGGAACGGGCCGCGGCTATGCTGGAGACCCGTGTGCAGCTGCCCAACGAAAATATTGCCATCTACACGGAAGAGATGAATCGCCTGTTTCGACACGCCGACCCAAGTATGCCCGAAGAGAAGAAAGTGAGGTTCCTCATGCGGGGTGTCAAACAGGAACTCTTCGCTGGATTGATAAGGAACCCGCCGAAGACGGTCACTGAATTTGCATCGGAGGCTTCCACGATCGAGAAAACGCTTGAGATGCGAACGCGGCAATACAACCGCAGCTTCTCGGCTACAAGCTACGCCGACGTTCAAGCCCTAGGACCCGCCGACCTGCGTGAGACGATTCGAGCAATCGTGCAAGAAGAGTTGCGAAAAATTCTACCTTCGTCGCAACCTCAAGTAGAGTCCATCGCCGACGTCGTGCGCCAGGAGATCCAGCATTCACTCGGCGCGCCTCAGCTAGCAGAGCCGCAGCCGCAAGCTATGAGCTATGCTGCTGCAGCCCGCCGTCATGCTCCTCCTCCACGCCCGCGCCAAGACGCCACACCGCCGCAGTACCGTCGCCAGACGCCGCCGCCGCCACCGACGCCCTACCGACCACCTGTCGGCCAGCGCAACACCCCGAGGAAGACCGATGTCTGGCGTACCCCCGACAACCGCCCGCTCTGCTACCACTGCGGAGAGGCCGGCCACACGTACCGCCGCTGCCAAGTACCGACAGATGGACTACGCGGATTCGCCATCAACGCGCCGCGCCCGCAGCCAGGCGAACGGCCGCGCGACATGACGACTACCTCACCGGAACACAGTGGCAAGAACGACGACCGTCCCGCTCGCCGTCGCCCGGCCGCTACATGTCACCGCACCGCCGACCGTACACTGGCCCAAACCGGGGCCGGTCGCCTAGCCCGTATCCGGAAAACTAAGGGCAGCAACCGATGGAGGTGCGGTTGCTGTACGACGAACTACCGAAGATCCTCCGCCGCCGACGACGACGCCGCGACGAAACCTTCAGAACACGACGCGAACCAGACAGACCCCTGACGACGAAATCTCGCGGACTGAAGAAGACCCGACGACGCAAAATGGAAGCAGCGGAACACACCGACGCAGCCGTGACCCACGCCACGACCTAACTGCAACGCGAGACGACGAACTAGCGACCTCGACGTTCTTATCGACGGCCACAGCGTCACAGCTCTCGTCGACACCGGAGCCGACTATTCTGTCTTCAGTGGACCGTTCGCCACCAGCTGAAGAAAGTAAAGACCCGCTTGGAGTGGACCCGAAATCCGGACAGCTGGAGGCCACCTGATAACGCCGATTGGTGTCTGCACGGCGAGAGTCACCATCAATAACCGGACTTATCCTGCGAGCTTTGTAATCCTACAAAATTGCTCTAGGGATGTGATACTTGGAATGGACTTCCTAAGTGACCACGGCGCCGTCATCGACCTGAGGTCTGAGTCGATAACGCTAACCTCAGACAAAGCGCTCCCGCCCCACGCGACGCCAGGGAACCATGCATTGAACGCGATAGAAGAGCAGGTGACCGTTCCACCGCGCTCCAGCGTCATTATTCCGTCGGCACCGAAAAAACCTGAGAACCTTGAAGGCGTCATCGAGGGCGATCAGCAACTACTCTTGAACCGTCAAATTTGCATCGCAAGAGGTATAGCCAAACTGCGTGACGGTAAAGCAAAGGTAGTGCTGACAAATTTCAGCCACGAATATAGGCACCTCAACACTGGTACGACGGTCGCCTACATCGACGAATGTGTGGCCGCCAGCAATGCTTTCGCCCTCTTCGATGCTGCCGAACCTGCTTCAACGAATCGAGGTCCCGAACCAGATTTCGACGTCAACCGGAGCCTTCCGAAGGTCAAGCAAGACCAGCTGAAAACCCTGCTCCTGCAATACAAGGACTGTTTCTCGTCGTCATCGCGGGTCCGACAAACGCCCCTTGCTAAGCACCGCATTATAACAGAACAAAACTCTCGACCACTCCGACAGAGCCCCTACAGAGTTTCGACGCGAGAACGTGAGGCCATAAAGAAACAAGTCGACGAAATGCTACGCGACGACATCATCGAGCCTTCAAAGAGTCCGTGGGCGTCACCCGTGGTGTTAGTGAAGAAGAAGGACGGGACACTGCGCTTCTGCGTTGATTATCGGCGCCTGAACAAAATAACGAAGAAGGACGTGTACCCCCTCCCACGGATAGACGACACCCTGGATCGACTACACAACGCGACGTACTTTCGTCGATGGACCTCAAGACCGGCTATTGGCAGATCGAAGTAGACGAAAGAGACCGAGAAAAGACCGCTTTTATAACACCCGACGGCCTCTTTGAGTTCAAGGTCATGCCTTTCGGTCTTTGCTCGGCACCTGCGACGTTCCAGCGCGTCATGGACACCGTGCTGGCTGGCTTGAAGTGGCAGACTTGCCTTGTTTACTTGGACGACGTCGTTGTGTATTCCCCGAACTTCGACGAACACCTCCAGCGACTTCAATCCGTACTTCAAGCAATAAAGAACTCCGGGCTCACCCTGAAGCCAGAAAAGTGCCGCTTCGCGTACGAGGAGCTCTTGTTTTTGGGTCACGTAATCAGCAAGACTGGAGTGCTCCCAGACCCGCAGAAAACAGCTGCCATCGCCGCTTTCCCGCTACCCACCGACAAGAAGGCCGTGCGCCGATTTCTCGGCTTGTGCGCCTATTACAGACGTTTTGTCAAAGACTTTTCACGGATCGCCGAACCACGAACGCAGCTCACGAAGACCGACGTCGAATTCAGGTGGCAAACAGCGCAAGTCGAAGCATTTCATGAACTGAAACGACGCCTGCAGACGCCTCCGATACTTGCGCATTTCGACGAATACGCCGATACAGAGATTCACACCGATGCAAGCAGCATAGGACTCGGCGCCGTCCTTGTGCAGCGGACGGGCGGACTGGAAAGGGTTATCAGTTATGCTAGCCGGTCGCTGTCTAAAGCAGAGGTCAACTATTCCACAACAGAAAAGGAGTGCCTCGCCATCATCTGGGCTACGTCAAAGTTTCGCCCCTACCTCTACAGCAGGCCCTTCAAAGTTGTGAGCGACCATCACGCCTTGTGTTGGCTAGCTAACTTGAAGGACCCTTCAGGTCGCCTCGCACGGTGGAGCTTAAGACTTCAAGAATTTGACATTACTGTCGTGTACAAGTCCGGAAGGAAGCACTCCGACGCCGACTGCTTGTCTCGTGCCCCCGTCGACCCGCCACCGCCCGACGACCAGGATGATGACAGCTTCTTGGGAGCCATAAGTGCCGAAGACATCGCCGAACGACAGCGAGCCGACCCGGAACTGAAGGGTCTAGTGGATTACCTGGAGGGCAGGACCATCGCTGTCCCAAAAGGATTGGCATCATTTTTCTTGAAAAACAACGTCCTCGTAAAGAAGAACTTCTCTCCGGCCCGAGCCAGCTACCTTATCGTTGTACCTTCGGGACTGCGACCAGAAATTCTGCATGCCCTGCACGACGACCCGACGGCTGGACACCTCGGACTTTCCCGAACGCTCGCACGAGTACAGGAAAAGTACTACTGGCCGCGCCTTGCAGCCGACGTCACTCGCCACGTAAGGACGTGCCGAGACTGTCAGCGACGGAAGACACCGCCCACAAGACCAGCAGGCTTCCTTCGCCGATCGAGCCTCCTCGGCGACCATTCCAGCAGATCGGGATGGACCTCCTGGGGCCGTTCCCAACGTCGACTTGCGGAAATAAATGGATCGTCGTGGCTACCGACTACCTCACCCGCTACGCCGAAACAAAAGCCCTGCCCAAAGGCAGTGCCGCTGAGGTAGCCAAGTTCTTCGTTGAGAGCATCGTCCTTCGACACGGCGCCCCGGAGGTTCTCATCACCGACAGAGGTACGGCGTTTACGGCTGACCTAACTCAGGCGATCCTGGAATACAGCCACACAAGCCACCGCCGCACCACCGCGTACCACCCACAGACCAACGGCCTCACCGAGCGTCTAAATAAGACCATCGCCGACATGCTGGCCATGTACGTCGACGTCGAACACAAGACGTGGGACGCCATCCTTCCGTACGTGACCTTCGCGTACAACACGGCCGTACAGGAAACGACGCAGATGACGCCGTACAAGTTGGTCTACGGACGGAGCCCGGCAACGACGCTCGACGCCATGCTACCAAACGTGACCGACGAGGAAAACATCGACGTGACCACCTACCTACAGCGCGCCGAAGAAGCACGACAGCTCGCCCGCCTACGGATCAAGAACCAGCAGACGACTGACAGCCGCCGCTACAACCTTCGACGACGCCACATGGAATACCAACCCGGTGACCGTGTATGGGTATGGACGCCAATACGCCGACGAGGACTTAGTGAGAAGCTTCTTCGACGATACTTCGGACCGTACAGGGTACTTCGACGCCTCGGCGCACTCGACTATGAGGTTGTCCCTGACGGCATTACGAACTCTCAGCGGCGCCGTGCGCGACCTAAAGTCGTCCATGTCGTGCGCCTTAAGCCGTACTTTGCGCGTTAGCGAGCCTGGGGACTCTATTTTTTTTTCCTTTGTTGTGATTTATTTGTGTATGCACTGGTTTTTTTTTTGTCTCTCCCATGTTCTTTCACAAGCATCGGGACGATGCTTTTTCAGAGGGGGGCAATGCCACGCCCACTTTTTGTCTTGTTTTGATGTATTCGGGTTTGACCGGCAGGGACGGTTATCAACGCTCGACGCTGTCGGCGAAGTAGTGTTCTAGAAGTGTCGCGATTGTAGTAGATCGGTTTGTTAAGATTGCGCCCCGCACGCGAATGTTCCAGCTTTGTCTAGAGATTACGCCGCCATCAGCGATATCGCTGGAAAGTTCGATAGCGCCTGTATAAAAGCCGACGCGCTTGACTGCTTGTCAGTTGATCGACGAACGACGCCCTGTTCGCCGCTATCATTGTACAGCGTATATTGCTGTAGTTCTAGTTCTCATTTTCCGGCCACAAGTTCGGCCAAATAAACAGTTTCATCCTGCAAACGCCGACTGCTGTCTTCGTCGACGTCACGACCACGTGACACTATATAAGATGTCGCCAGACAGCCAAACTATCCGAGAGAGCATTTATAAAAGGACGATAGCTCGCAACAACGCAACCATTATTTAACTGCAAACAGTTTTGAGAATGTTCTTTAACGAGAAACTGCCTCCAGCAACTCCACTGACAGCGTGCCGCGCGCTTTTAGGGACCCGACATGACGTAGGTCGTGGGAGTAAACGATCCCAGAAAGCGAACTGCGCGGCTCAGCTGAGCGAACAAATGAACGAGCGGGAAACGTCCGTTCCCGAGCGCTCCGTAATAGATCCCGGCGAAAAATGGCGCGATTTGTGCAACTCTATATACGAGTTAGCCGAGCGTGAAAGCACACGCCTCCCGCAGATTCCTGAACTGACATGGGCAGTGGCGGAACGACTGTAAATCACACATAATCGTCGAGCATCTGCCAGCCTCTCTGCAGAGATATATATAGCCCGTGGTTGCTGTTCTTGGTAACATCGAGTGGCCGAGCCTAACCTATTTGCCCCAGGCGGGCTCGGTTGCCGCCCACGGGTGTCGAGAAGCTTCCCGATTGCACTTGGTTGTTCCTTCCAATTGACTTTGTTGTGCTGCTCGTATGTTTTATCCAGACGTATCTGCAGAAAATATATGTGGGTTTGCATATTATTTTGTGCAATTTATCTCGTTTACGGAAGTTTATGAGTCCATCTCAGTGTCCTTAATTACACGTGTACAGAGCCTGAGAAATGTTTTTTTAATGGTACCCTGTTACTTTCCATCTGTTCAATCCTCTTTTGTGCGTTTACTTATGTTTGTTATTGGAGCACAAATAGCCGGTGTTAATAATGGCACCAACGCCTCCTATAAACAGTATTAACAAAAAGAGAAGAATACAGCTAAGTGATATGTGCGACTTTTCGCTGCCTTAGGATGCGGTGTAAATGTCCGTGAACATATGTCATCCGGTCACACCAGATTACTTCCAGTTCACACTTCTCCGTGATAGTATGTTTCTTATAGCATTTGCGTTTTGTTTTGATTTCATTTGTTCTGCAGGGACGCTACAATGAAACCTTTTCTAATATGCTTGAACAATCAATTCAAAAAAGCTATCTCGGAAAGCAGGATGTTCGCCAAGCCATAGCATTAGAGAAAAAGAGGTCGAAAATCGTCGGGATCTGCGGCGACCCACCTCAACGCTTTCTTTCTTTCTTTCTTTCTTTCTTTCTTTCTTTCTTTCTTTCTTTCTTTCTTTCTTTCTTTCTTTCTTTCTTTCTTTCTTTCTTTCTTTCTTTCTTTCTTTCTTTCTTTCTTTCTTTCTTTCTTTCTTTCTTTCTTTCTTTCTTTCTTTCTTTCTTTCTTTCTACGGGCGCAGTTCGACCCACAGGCATCTGTACTGCAGAACGCTATCTGATGCGCTCCGCGGCTGACCACAAAGCCCTTAGCTTTTCCTCTAAACGCCTGACCTGTCCTACATGTCGAGAGAACCGCGCCAACCTGGAGCGTCGTGCCTTTCCTACGTGGTGAGCCACGCTCGGAGAACTAGGATAATTTCAGATCCTATACACACACCTGCATCACGCGCGTCGTTATAGTTGGTTACCGGAGCGCTTAGCTGGGGCTCGCCGTTGTCCGGAGCGACTTGACCCCTAAAATCTGGATAGATATAGTAATCGTCGTGTAGCTTCGGCGCGGCATACGTCTAGCGTTGCGGGGCGGCTCAAACCAGCCGTGCCTGTAATATACCTGTCGGCGTGACTGACTTAATGAGTCGTCATTATGCAACCCAGTTCTCGCCTCCCTGACCGATATCGGGTCCTCGTAAGTGTCCCAGATGTTTACAGAGCTCACGAATGCGCGGCCACTAAAGTTAGAGCACGCAGCAACACTTTGATTGCCTCCTTTTTTTGCACTGCAATATTTAAACAAAAATATACTGACACGCATACCGCCGGCTTCAGCGGAGCTCGGGGTGGCGGATGAAGAGGTGCGCGCACGTTTGCGTACGTGGCTTGGTTTGGCTGCATTGTTGAATTTCTCTGCCTACACACGAGCGCTTAAGAGAGAGAGAGAGAGGACAGAACGCCGCATCATAGGCGCGCGCGCGCGGAACAGTTATTACCCCGTCAGGCCGGTGCTTCGAGCGGCGTGCACGGATCGCACGGCTGTAATCGCACAAGCCGGGCGCCACGAGGCAAATCGGTCGTTGCGCGTTGCCTCTCTCTCACTCGGTGGGAAAGAAGGTGGAAATTATTACGCGCTGCATGCGCCAACGAACCGCTGGTTGCAGCAGTCGGCGCTCCACAGTTTGCATGTGGCAGGTCCGTTCCCTTCTTGACCCGATGCTGCCCCACGGTCACCCCCTCTCGCCCTCTGATTTCCCAATACGTTGCCTCCCTTAGCGGCGGCCATAGGTGTGCTCGGTGAAACCGTGGTTCCAGATGGGCCTCCCACACTCGCTCCAGATTATGTATGGAAGCTACATTTGTATAGGATGTAGCGTTTTGTCGCAAGATGTCGCGGCTGCAAAATGAAATTCACTTACTGTTTCGATTCTTTTGCACGCGTCTGACCACTTTTGACTAAGATGTCCTTGACACCCGTCAGGGAACAGACGCGTAGGCAAGAGAACCGCTGTTCATTAACAGTAGCACATTGGATTCCAAGAGAAGGCAAGCGCGCGAAGGGGAGACAGAAAGTTAGGTGGGCCGTGAGATCAAGAAGTTTGCGGGGACAATGTGGTCGCAGCAAGCACAGGGACCAGGTTCATTGGCGAAACATGGGGGAGGTCCTTGCACTGCGCTGGGTGTAGTCAAGCTGGTGATGGATGGATGGATGGATGGATGTACCGATCTTCTAACATACTGAAAACGAGGTCGCCGTTTTGAATTCCGGCTGGCGGCGGGTGCATCTCGATGAGAGCGGTATGAAATTTCTGGGTTCAGGTTAAACAACTCGAAACAGCCAGCTTACTGTAATCCGGTTTCTTCACAACCGTTAATCATGGACCGTGAATTTCTTCGATAAGCCTTTTAGAGAATCGCTCGGCATCACCAAGCAGCTGAGCGCCGCTCGCGCGGTTCAGCCGACTCACGTGAGAGCAGCTCAGAGTGATTTGTGTCGTGGAGAGATGTGTAGGGATCGAGAAATGCAAATATATTTTCAGCTGTGGTGTGAGCATGCGACAGTAGTTCTTGTCGACCTAGCTAAGTTTTCTCTCAACAAGGTAGTCTAGGCAGCTAGACCTCCAAATTATCGAGGTCAAAATTTCCAATGCAACGCGTCGAACTAAGCTCAAAGTATACCATCTCGTAAGGTGGTTGCGAGGAATACTTCTTACAAATCCGCATTTGCCAAAATTGCACACGTGTAACGTAATTCATATTCACGTTCATAAACGTAACAGCAACAGTAATAGCATCAGAACGAGGCAGCTCTTCTAGGAACCAGGCTAAGCACAAGGCAGAGTGCGCGCCTCCGATGTGGTCAGTCACGTGACGGATACCGAATTGAGTGAAATAATACGGCTCCATTTAGAACCGCTTGCGGCCGCTGTGGTGAATAGGTAGAGATACGTGCACGCTGCCACTTCCAGACCTGAATATTCATTTTATATTTATCACCCGAAAGTTATTGAAAGGGGGCGGATGACGATCGCGTGGCTTGCAAACCAAGCTGCTCGCGTCACCCCGATGAAGGATTACGCAAGGCAGCGAAGCAACTGATGGCCATCTTGCGATACAGTTAATCATTGTCCATATTGTGTTCGTAGCTTTCTTTCTTTTTTTCACTCTCGCTAAGAATGGTTAGTTTTCCACTGTCATCCCTCAGAATCACGCTTTGATATCGTTATTAACGGCTGTATGCGAGCAACGCCTCTCACAATTTGTTCAGTTTTTGTTTTAACTTGTGAAAAAATATTTCAATAGAATATCTTTTATTATAGTGTAGAAGAGTTATGGTAGTTGAGCAGATGGTGTTGTGCGCAAGTAACCGGCGTGATATCATATATAGATAAGAGTCTACAGGCGACAAGAAGACGGAAGTGCAGCACTATATACGGTCTGAATTTGAGCTATTATTAAGGCAGCATTTTTTAGAAGTGCTGCGTGCAAGCGCGTGTTGGCCACCCGTTCCTATCCCTCTATGAACTGTCCCTTTCAAAGCTTTGAAAGTGCAATCGATAGCACTCTGGGATTAAATTCAGTGATTTGATTAGGATATTTGCACCCACGCTAAGGCTTTCCGCTAACAGAAGACATGCGTATAAGTCTTGGATATGCGCTGTTTTAAACAATAACGATGAAGGAGACGCAGAAACAGATAGATGTAAACGGGACAATGAGCTTTGCCCAGTTTACATCTGTCCGTCTCTGCGTCTTCTTCATCGTTATTTTTTTTTTTAAACAGCGAATATCCAAGACTTCGGCATGAACCAACTAGCCTCAGTCATCGCCTTACTTACATGCGTATAGTTTCATGTAGTCCTGTGAAAGATATGTTCATTTCTTCATTTGATTACGCCGCTACTAATTTAGTTACATATTGTCTTTCATATTTTAACTAAGGCACGCGTTAGAGCTCTGCGAAATGTTTAGAAAGCTGACGAGAATTGTTTGGAGCTAAGACGTGATGAGCAGAAAAATGAAATACTTTGTTCAAAAAGTTTTCTGATCTATGTTTTAAATAGTTTTGATGTCTTTCTGGAGCGTAGCGTTGAACTTCGAATGTTCGCGGTCACAAAGACGCTGTCCAGCTTGCCTACAAATATTTTAAAGATTATATTGGGCTGTTTCCACGAGGTGATTAGCCCGCCAGCCATGTTATTGGACAAGAAAAAGAAAAAAAGAAGCTGCCGGAAGCTCAAAATTTAACTTGAGCAGTGCACCAGGCGTTTTTTTTTTTTATTACTGTTATGATAAAGTGACTCTTTCCAGGGCTATTCTTGAAACTTTAGAATCTTGATCAGCGGGTCAAAATAACGAAAATTGGAGTGGATGGCGGGCGGAAGGAGTGGTGGAGGAGCCCTAAGTGCACAGACTGACCTTCCTCTTAGCTTCACTTTTTTAAAGCAAAAACTATTGGGTATGCCTGAGAACAGATTTCCGGCAGCTGTTGCTGTTTCCGAAGAACCTCGCATGTATTGCTAATGTGATGACCAAGAATACAATAGAGCTCGGAAACGGACCTCTCAAATGACCAACTGTTGTGTCAATATGCACTTTCGGATGAAGCGATCTCTTCGTGTTCCCTCCTTCCTTACCTTCTTTTTATCTCTTACCTCTCTGCCCTCTATGTAGGGTAGCAAACCGAAAGCACGTCTGGTTGACCTACGCAGCCTTCTCTCTCCATCTTTCTATTGCGTTCGGCCGCTTAGTCATGTGTTCAATACCATGGTGCATTTCGTCGGGGACGCAGTGAGTCATAACCAAAATGAGTCATAACAGAATGAGTTAAGTATAGCTGTGCACATTCGGGATGATAATTCCACAATTGACTTTACTTCCACATTCGACACGAAAAAAATTGTTGCTGCTTTTATGTTTTTGTTTCTTTTGTTTTTTGTTGTTGTTTTTTTTTTAATCGGTAACGGCGTTCTGCGACAATCCTCAAAGTGTGCCTCCTAACCGAGCCTCGGTACGTGAAATGAGACATCAGCGATGACACGTTGTTTCTGTTAACATAGTAGCAAGAGTATCGGCCGAGAACCGAGCAGGGTGTCAAAAGATATTACGAGTAATCTTTAAAGATAACCTAAAATGGCGCAAAATGTATCCACCAATTTCTGTGTAATTACGCCGCGTTATTAATTTTCTTTCTTTAAAAGTATAGAAATCTGGGCGAGTTGGCATGACAACAATTCACCTCGCACACGCGTTCTTGATCTAGCTTGGGTTTATATATTTATGTGTACTTCCCTTTCACCAATACACTGAGTTGTGAGTTCGCGCTTGTATTTCGTTTTTCGTCACATCATTGTCTGTAGTCTGCGCGCTGGAAATTTCCCAAAATGTTTTCTTTCTTTAGTTTCCTTTTTTTCTTCCTCGATTAGTTTGCGAACGTGCTTTGCTGAACGGTTCAAAGAAAAAACCTGTCAGTTTCGGAAGCATGCAACGACGGCGATACAGCGCGAACCCCGAAGGCCCATAAATGAGAATCAAACATCGGGAATACGTCGTATGCGAACGAAGGAAGCTGCGAAGTTTGGAGTGTTCCCGTGGACAACCTTGGCGCTGGGTTCTCCTTGGCCTTTCTCGCGTCCCGCGATCCCTTTAGGGGTTCTTTGTCGACACATTGTGCCAGATCGCGCGCATACAGAACAGCGCCGGCGAATATATGAAAGCCGCAATTTGCATGTTTTCCCTGACTTATATATGCGCGATGGATCGGAGATCGTTTGCGGGAGCGTGGGCGCCGAAAAAAAATTAAAGAAAAGAAGAGGATACTCGTATAGACTCTTTATATCCTCTGTGACTGGCCGAGTTTGACGGGTGTTGCACGTATTCGCAACACGTGTCCTTTGAAACGTGTTCGCATTTGCATGTGAAGAGTAAGTAAGCAAACATCCGCGTCACCAAGAACTGTTGCTTGGTGCCTGCATAGAAGTACGCTTTGAACGCTCGTTAAGTTCTGCGTATATGTACAGCTAATAAAAGCCCAGTGTTTACACTCATGAAAAGGCCTTGCGGCAGTCGCGCAAGCTCTTGCGTATACCACCTGCGCCCTATGTTTCACTAACTGCTCACCAAAGTTTCATCGACTCCATGACATCAGTGTGCGCGATACATACCGGACGTAATCGCAGTTCATCAAAGCCACCATTAGCTGTTTTTTGAAAATTTGGGAATGTGAGTTCACGAGCTAATTATCAAGACAGAATATGCACTGAAGGCAGTGCAGCATTTACCGAGTATTTATGTTGATCTATTCATTTACTACCCGTGTTTCAGAAACGGAGAGAAAACAAAATGGGCGAAGTTCTTGTGTCACTGTGTCACTTGGCAATCTTTTGACATTTGTCCTAGCTACGGCTTGAGGACTGATTGGACGAAAATATGTTATTCGGCATGAAAAATCTACTAGTCGAATGGGAGGGTGGCTTCTCTGTTACATCCTCCACAGTCAAAGCCCGGCCCAAGAGCCGGGCTATGACGTCCGGCCAGTGTCATCGCTGAGAATGGGTGGCTTCCCATTGCTCGAAAACGGGATTGGGGATGAAGTTGAAAACTGGGCTGTACAGTTTGATAAGGAAAAAGTAGCTGATTTGCGTGGTTAGCATGCATCAGGAAAAATAGGGAGACATGTTTGAGAGAGATCATTAAGTACTTGTGTGCAACGGGGGTCCTAACAGTCAATTTCGCGGAATCTGCAAACTTGAGTAAAACCATGCAACCCTCACTGACAGAAATTTACTGATACATCTCGTGTTCTTAAAATAATCCAATCTTGCTCTTTTATGTAACATGCAAGCATACGCTTTTTTTTGCAACTTGTCGTATCTTCGTGCTCAATATGGACATTTGACTGATTTATTGCCTTGTAATTCGCGAGTGTCTGTTATTTCTAGAAACGGCGAACGATGCCTCCAGGAAAAATGAGCGCATGTTGCAAACTGCTCGTAAACTGCGCACACACTTCGCGCGCTTAAATTTTCTCGGACATCTGGACCAGAACTTTCGGAAAACCTCATCTTATGTTACACTGTTTCGTAGGACAAAATTACGACTTCGACATAATAGGCATATCACATGATAACCAGGTCCAAATCTACGAAAACTTATTGCGCTGGTTTTGTTCGTAAAATAAAATTGCAGGAAATCCTTATGCTGGAGAGTGCACTTAGATTTAAGTGCACGTTAAAGAACCCCAGGTGGTCGAAATTTCCGGAGCCCTCCACTACGGCGTCTCTCATAATCACCTTGTGATTTTGGGACGTTAAACTCCAGCAATTATTATTATTATGCTGGAGGCATCAGCGAAGGCATTTACGAAACAAAGAAAAAAGTCCGTGAAGTCGGCCCCGAAACAGGAACCGCGTGCGTCTAAGATAAACCTCACTATTTTGACGCTATGCTTTCTGCAGTTCGCGTGGTAGCCGAACGCGGTAGCTTATTGGCAAAAGTATTGCAGCGCTAAGATTGAGGACGCGGGTTCGATACCCTGCCGCGGCCGGCAGCCGCATTTATACGGGGACGAAATACAAAAACACTCGTGTAATCTGGTTTAAGTGCACGTTAAGGAACCCCACATCGTCAAACTCATCGCACTGTTTCCCGCTACGGTGTGAATCGTAATAATTTCGTGCTTCTATAACGAGAAATGTCGGAAAATTGTAAAGTGTTCCTTATGAACATGAAAAAAAGAAAGAAAAAAATTGTCAGGCCTGCGCTGAAAGCGCAGCACAGTCACAGCGAAAGCTGGAAGAGCGGCGTTTCTAGAGCCCGTTGTAAGCTCTCTTGAGGCTACTAACACAAGTACACGAGCAAGGTACCCACTACGCCATAAATTACAATTTTTGTGACGTTGGGAAGCACCCAACACGACATTATTCGTCATTCTTCAGAGAAGCGAGGTACACGCTACACATCTGTAAGGCATTATGTTCACTTTGTTGACGCGACGACTGATGACGATGAAGAATTATGGCTCAGCCCTTTGTAATGGGTTGGAAGCTTTAAACGGCCCGCCAGTTATGTAATTTGCATTGGGTGACGCCCGGTCGCTATTTCAGTCTCCCGTGGCAACCAATACAAATGCACTTGCGAGGAACCCACTACGCTATAAATCATTGTAATTTTTGAGAAGTAGGGAAGCAGGCACTGTGCCATTTTTCGTCATTCTACGGAGAGCCGTGGTACCCGCTAAACACATGTAAGTCATTATGCGCACTTTGTTGATGCTGTGCCTGATGACGATGAAGAATTATGGCAGAGCCCTTTGTAATGGGTTGGAAGCATTAAACAAGCTACTCGTTGCGCAGTTCGCATTGTGTGACGCCTGGTTACAGAATTCCCGTCGTGTGAAGCCTGCTTGTTATTTTACTCTTCTATCACGCTATGTTACATATAGCAATGTGGTTCCTTCCCGACATGAAACCTGTACAGTGTCTTTTTGCGAAGTAGTTTAAAGCACCGGCATGGCTCAGAGGTAGAATACTGGGCTTCCGCGCAGAGGGCCCAGGTTCCATCCTGGAATTTTTTTTTCTTTGTTTCGTTTTTGTTTTCTTATTTCGCGCGATAGTGGTTACGGACACCAGCGGCGGCGGTGGACAACTACGACGCCAAAAACGGCCGCTGATATGATCTCATAACAGCTTTCGCTGTAAAATCTTTTGTTTCACCCCGATAGACTAAACGAAGGGAAATTTAGACTTAGAAATAATGTATCGTATGTTCACTGCAGTATTACTCGTATCATTGACCGCACCCGCCCATGAAAGGTATCGTTTCAGAAGTGCAGTTGTCGACATGCCATGGCGAGATTAGGTTCCCACTCCTAACAAGCGCGCTTTCTCTTTTGAAGATAATGCGTGATTTTGTTCGAGGGTTCGCTAGCGATAACGCGTTTGCCTAGGGGACACGTCAGACGGTGTTTTTCGAGCAAAGCGCGGATAGCCGCAGCTCCATATATGGTCAGTGCGTGACTATTACTGAGTCACAAACACGTCGAATATCTTTGTCAAGAGTCTGTCAGTACATACTGTGTTTATACGCCACCAAATCTACAGATAGCAAATTGCACGTTGGCTCTTCCAAGGAGCCGCATATGTGAAATTGTTTGTAAGTGAGCGTCTTCGTGCCGCGCGTATGTTATACCGTAATGTTTATGGCAGAGTGCCGCCTTGATTAGCATTACCGGTGTAATGGCGCTGACGTATCTATGTATACGTCAGCGCCACCTCTCCTACTGAAAATTTTCAAGTTTTGAACTTGTATATATACACGCACACATACAGACGCACACAGGAACATACATAAAGTAGTTAAACCCCTCCTCCCCCCCCCCCCCCTCACCCCCGAAAAAATATCCCGCTACGCCCCTGGTGAGGGGGATTCCCGCAGAAGAAGGGGAAGTCCCGAGCACTGTGGTTCTGACTCGAAAGGATCGAGCGCACCATTGTCCGCCGTATCAGTTGGCCTTAAGCTTCTGTTGAGGGAGAGTTGCAGCAGCATGCATAACTGCATTGATTCCGATGTCGTCATCGGCAGAAGACTCGTTGGCGAAGCGCTCTCTTGACAAGGAGGATTCAGGGCACGATCGTGAATTGAAACGTTTTAAAAGGCAGACACGGCGAGCTGCAGTTTTGCATTGGATAACCGTACGTGATTATGCGAAACATTGACGTGTTCGATGGAATAGTCAACGTAGCTCTTGTAAAGCTGCGATACTTGCAGAAAGACGTTCAAGAAGAATTAATTAGAGCGTGGCTCGTGTTCCTGCAACGATTCGTGCGCATTTCACGCAGCGAGAGCAAAAAACTCAACGAACCGAACATTTTACCGCACAATTCTGCCTTTCGCATTGCCTCATTCTTTAAAACACAACTCGGCAACACCATTTTGCAGCACCCCTATACCTAACAACAACTTAGCTAAAAGAAACCCTTTCGTGTTCTCATCTCACAAGAATATACTTACGAATTCTTTAAAAAGCTTTTATTTCAGGTTTCAATGATTTTCTTCACAGATGAACTGACTTTAATCGAACCCAATTTTAGTATTTGTTCTGACTAACAAATTGACCACTATGTTTAAACTAAAAATTTTGCTTAAAGCTTCATTGAATACATTTTATGACTTTATTACATCTAATTCTTCTGTCTCCCCTTTCTTGTGGGGTTTCACAGATATATTTTGTTCAATATTTTTCCGTTGTTCCGTATTTTATACAGGTAACTCTTACTTTCTTCCGCATAGTATGAAAAAGTCAACTGCTCAGTTTTGATTGTAACAAATCGCATGCAGCTGCGTGAGACCCTGCTGCACAAGGGAGTGTTGGAGCAGCGTAAGCGTAAGTTGCCTATGAAATAAAATAATCGTTAAATCGTTTTTTTAAGTTCAGCTTCATAGGAGGATCTCAACAGCAGTCACGCTGAAATATTTATTCAATATGTCTGTTAAACACGACATATTTTTGCATCTTATGGATTACATTCAATAATAAACTGGAACTGAATAGCTTTCTTTTTTTAACTTCTTAAGAACTCAAAGTTCTTATGAACCTAAAACACATGTGTGTGTGTGACAGGATGGCAGCTACCTCTATCCCCGGCACGTGTAAAAAAAAAGAACGCACTGAATGTGGAATATCGTTGGAATAGACCAGAGAAAACAATTGAAGAGCTGCATCAATAAGAAGCTATGTAGTACGAAGGCTAATTTTTGTTTACCCTGCTAGAAGCAGAGAAGCGCCCCGACACGAGGTTTCAATCATGAACACGATGCTCTAGAAAATAAAACGGGCACATCTTATGGAGCCTACGCAGGAAAAATCACACTGTTTAGGGCGCACACAGATGAATATTCACCGTAACCGCCACGATCTGTAGATCCCACCGGGTGGACGCGTCAGCTGAACTTTATTTTACACGAACTAATCCACGCAAGAACGGCTAGCGCTTGGTAGAATGACGGGGTGCCAACAGTTTTCGACAGTCAGTGATAAGGATCGCATTTGGTAAAGAGCAAAGACCAATCGGACAGTGGTCCTCGAACTACAAAGATAAGATATGCAGATGGACAGGGATATCTTGCCGTCCGCCGCGGTGGTATAGCGGTTACGGTGCTCGGCTGCTGACCCGAAGGTCGCGGGTTCGATCCCGGCCGCGGCGGTCGCATTTCGATGGAGGCGAAATGGTAGAGGCCCGTGTATTTAGGTTTAGGTGCACGTTAAAGAACACCAGATGGTCGAAATTTCCGGAGCCCTCCACTACGGCGTCCCTCATAATCATATCGTGGTTTTGGGACGTAAAACCCCAGATAAAAAAAAGGGATATCTTGCCAAGAAAGAGAGTTATTAAAAGAAAGAACAGCGAGAAAGTATAGCTGCGACTGTGCCTATATGCCATGATTTCTCCAAAGATATCATAGACTAAGTCAATTGTTTGTTTTTTGACAGATAAGTCAATTTTTTTATTATTATTTTGACAGTTATGGCAAGTGATGAAGGCGCAGGATTGCAGGATAAGGTTCGGTTTAAAGTGATACCGTGTTGTATACATACGTCAGTGGATTTTGAGTATGTCGCACTAAATACATCATTTTGCTGTATGATATCGATTTAATTTCTAGAACCCATCCATCAGCATGACAAGGGACCTCATTTTACATGTCACAGGAAAAACATTCGTTGATATAGATCCCCCGATTGTTTCGTCGCCGTGAGCGCAATGACGCGGCAGCAGGTGTTAGTGACTGCTGCTGTCACTTGCACTCTCATCGCGGCATTGATGACAGGTGCATATCACCGTTTCATCGAAGTAGAAGGCAGGTGCACGCCTGTACTAGCGCAACTACGTGCGTACTCTTAAATGCGCGGTCGTAAATGGGAAGTTATGAATTTCCTAATAGGATGCTTTGCTGGGCGATTTGGTTCTTGGTCTGAAAGTAAAAGCAGAGCGCAAAAGAAGACAGGTCAAGGCAAGAAGACTGGAGAGCGCTCGTCTATTCTTCTTGTTCTGTCTTGTTTTTTTACGCGGTGCTTCTATTTTATCGCGGCGATTGCATTTTCGATGGAGGCGAAAATGTTTGAGGCCCGTGTACTGTGCGATGTCAGTGCACGTTAAAGAACCCCAGGTGGTAGAAATTTCAGGAGCCCTCCACTACAGCGTCCCTCATAATCATATTGTGCTTTTCGGACGTTAAACCCCAGATATTATTGTTATTATTATTAATATCATGCTTCTATTTTACGAATAACCGCTCGTCGCCACAGTCGCTTATCGTTAAAAAAAAGACAAAAGCTGCTTGTAGACGTTTCAGACTATTAAATAAGGCAAGTTTCAGCTTTCCTGAAAAGATCCGACTACCTAGTATTTTTTTTTTATCCTGCCTCCGCATAAACTGTAGATATTCCGAAGAACGTGAGCTATCGACAACCTCAATACATGAGCCTGCATAGAAAGCAGAGCATATGACCTACATTAATATGTAGTCATAGGCCTGTATCGATTTCCCGTAGGCATTTAGGGAGTCGTTCGGCAAACGTCTCACAACGCAAGTTACTGCGCTGAATATATACGATGAGATCACTCGCGATTACTGAAACAGAAAAGTCGCATGCAGCCTTCTAAGCGAAACCGAACTGGTCCGCGTGCAATGTCCCTGTGCATCAGCCATTTCTTTTCAAACTCACCACGTGATTCGGACACGTCGTCGTCACCGCCAAGGGCTGCTGACGTCACCAAGTGCAGTGCACAGCAGAGAACGAGGGCGACCACCAAGACGAGCTCCCGCATGGTTTTCGACGCTGTCAGTCAGACTCGTGACTCAAGGTAGCTGCTGCCCCGCTTTGCGCTGGCGATCTAGCTGCCGAAACCCTTCGTGCACGGACACAACACGCTGTGACTCCTCCAGAGTGGAGCTAGCTTTGAAAAAGTGCGGGCTCCTTTTCCTCCTCCCCAGTGAGAGTCGAGAGCGGAGAGGGCGGGGCGAGGCCTCTACGTAACGACCCACGCGACCCCCGTCCGCCAATCGCGCGCGCGCGCTGCTCGCGAGGGAGAGAGAGTGCGAACTCCTTTTTTTACACCTACTCAGCTTTCTAGTTGCAGACTGGTATTTTTGTTTTTGCTTGCTAAAGCTGTTCTTGTCAGTGGACCCTTATAACGATAGCTACCTGTTCTCTTTTAAGAGCCCTGGTAAACATGCCGCATGTGCGTGTGTGTCGTAGTTTGCTTGTTTGTTCGATTTCTTTTCCGTTCTTTCTTTCTTTCCGGGGAAAAAAAAAACATTCTTGCACGCTGTGTTGAAATTATACGACGAAAACGCAACATCGAGTGAGTTCGAAAACAGGACCCGCATTCGCAAAACGATCTTACGCTAGGATTGTTCCTAAGAGAAAATATAAAACAGTCCCGACGCCGGACACATTATTTGTGAAGGCGGTCAGCCAGTACTAACTATCTCTCGCGAAACAAAACATTTGTTAAAGCGGCCCCAGCAGCGATGAAGTTTACATACATCCCGACATGCGCTTCATGAAAGCGAAGAAAACTTTTTGTTCTTGTTGTTTTTAATTAAGGGTCGAGAACTTTCAAGTCGAGAAAAGAAGGTGTAAACGTATAATTTGTTAGCGTACGATTTGGTGCCGTGCGCTCTGGTTATTGTTTAAGTTTCCTTAAATATGCAGCAAAGAAAAATTTTAAGAACTATGCAGGCCATCACTGCGGATTCAATTTGCATCCCGTTTGAAATCACAATGTAAATGGCATTGCGCTGTGTTACCGGAAATCCCAGCTCAGACAGAAACCGTTTGAGAATTGAAGTGGTACTTTCTTTCTTTTTTTCTTTCTTTCTTTCTTTCTTTCTTTCTTTCTTTCTTTCTTTCTTTCTTTCTTTCTTTCTTTCTTTCTTTCTTTCTTTCTTTCTTTCTTTCTTTCTTTCTTTCTTTCTTTCTTTCTTTCTTTCTTTCTTTCTTCTTTCTTTCTTTCTTTCTTTTCTTCTTACACGTGGCGTGTCCGTTCGGGCATATCTAGCATAGATTTTACGAGTGCCGGTGCTGCTGCAGTCCGCCACCAGCTGCCAGATCGAGAGAGGTGAAGAAAGCAAGGAGAGGAAATCCATAAAAGTAAATCGGACCAGTGTACGGTTTGCTACCCTACACTGTGACTCAAAAAATAGGGAAATTAAACATGTGGGGAGCGGGTGCAGAAATAATGACGCAGAGTAGGACTACAATTCGTCACTGGTGCCGGTGTTCCTCGAAAACAGCCGCAGCGGGCGACGTAATATGAACGGATATTTCCAGGGTACAAGAAAAATGTTCTCATTGGCGCAGACTAAAGGGGGGGGGGTGCTCAAGTTCCCTCCCCCCCCGAAAATTTTCAATTTCGCATGTACACGCACACATACAAATGCAGGCACGAACAGTACATAAAGGTATGGTTGAAACCCCTCCCGCCTACACCCCCCCCCCTCACAGAAAAAACTTCTTGCTACGCCCCTGGTCCTACTAACGTTTAGTAGGCTTAGTGCTGGTCTGTAAAGATATTTTATTAATTTACTGTTATTCAAATACCCTAGGGCCTACTAGGGGCATTACATAGGAGGGGGGGTGCATAAAATCAGAACACAATTTTTGCAAAAAAAAAAAGGATAATTGCAGGTGCTTAATACAATGCTATTGTACAGTAATTTCGTGAATCATGGTAACAAGGCAAACGTTATAACAAGAGTAAACAACGAACCAAGCAAAATTATGCGCATATGCTGCGATTGGTGCGCGAGAACTTCGGAACGGAGGGGGAGAGGTAGAGTACGTGGAGAGAGAGGAGAAGCTTAGGTAAGAGGAGAGAGGCTGGAGAAGGTTATTTTTTTATTTATTTACGCCCCAGAAAGTCGGCTGTGGGTCTGGGTCACTGGGTCAAGCCTAGGTGAGCTTCGCTGCAATATAACCCCATTTCTGACTCCGCCGCTCCTTGCTGCTACGTCTTCGTTGTTGTCGCTTTTCGTCGCCTACCCCTACGGCCCCAGTGACATTAAACTTCTCAAAGAGCACATGAGACGCGCACGCTCTCTCAGTAAAGTTGTTTGTGACGAATTTGATTCAGCCGGGATTTCCTTTCTCTCTCTCTCTTGAAAATAAGATGTGAGTGCGAGTACCTCAAAGATAGTGTGAGTGGGTACTCAAAACTATCTGGGGTGCCACGGGCTTCCGTTCGCATGACATACAAGTCGACAACGGAGTGCGTTTGGCCCCGCTTTTTGTGCTGTTTGACAAAAAAAAAATATATTAGTCATGGTACTTTCAGTTATTCTGAACAATACAACGGTATTCTTCAGCGTATCTTACTCTGTAGACATACGCTACACAATGTAATGAGTTTTTATTTCGTAAGTTGTGTTTGCTACTGACTGGTCGCCCTCGCCAATGGCGTGTTCAACGTCACGATTGGCTAGCATCTGCTCGCGTGAAGAATTATAGATTATGAACATTGGAGAGCCTAAGAAATGTAAAGGCTATGTTTTACCGTATCTGTAGGCAATTATCGATTATGAACATTCTGTAGCTTTAGAACTCCAAATGTTATGTTTTAACGTATCTGTAGGCAATTATATGAACATTCTATAGACTAAGAACTCTAAAGTTCTTAGGCCTCAAACCGAATCTGTAGATGATCTCATAGAATGAGCTGAGCCTCACATTCTGTTTGAGATGCATCCAGTATTTAAGCACTTCTTAACAATTTAGTTACTTTTTCTAATCGCAAGGCTTACATTTACAACAAGAGCAGAAATGTGGGCTTATTGATATAACTTGACTCGGCATTAGCGCTTGTAAAATATTGATTTTTTTTCCAGTATTTCGGATAGTGAAAAACAAAACGGCCTTAAGAAAGGCCTCTCACCGGAAGAGAGGCAGAAATCTGATTTGTGCCTATACATCCATCAGCTGGAAGGAAAATATATGTATGTCACGGAAGGAAACGAATATACCACTGCTGTCGGCCAAACAAAGGTTAATTTGATCTAAAAAGCGAGACCACCGTAAGCACAGAAACGTGAAAAGGCTGTGTCCACCTGCCAGGAATAAGGTTCCTCTCTAGTGTGTTAGGGCGCGCACTATTGACCGCGCGACCTTTGAACGTGCACGTGTAAAGTGAAATAAGAGGCCAAATATATACGGACAAGTGTTATCGCCAACATTGCACTCTTTCACCTTTCGAAGCAAACATCGGCGCGCTATAGGAATTCCTTACGAGAAGCTTTGCGGTATGCCAATGAACCACTCCTTAGAGTTATCTTACCCTTTGTGTCATTCGCCACGCCGGCAATAAGAGATAGAAACGAAACTAATATATACCTGTGAAGGCAGCACGAGATACACTCTTTTTTTTTTCTTCGTACTGTAAGTGTATTCACGATATGATATGAACAGCTGAATATAGGCGGGCTTTATCAATGGCCTTATGGCTGATCGCTGCCATTAACCTGAATTTCCATAAGCTTGCCATCTAAGGCAAGCAGAGAGGCGGAAATGAGGGAAGGTCAGGGGTTAACCAGAAGAAAAAAAAGTTATGGTTTGCTACCCTACGCTATGAAGAAGGAAAGGTGGGAAGAAAAGGTGTAAAAAGGAGGGAAGATAAAAAGACAAACAAACGGACATTTTATTCACGGGGAACGCTGTGTGGGCAACACATGAAAACTAAAGTTAAACTAAAGAAGTACGTTCACTGACTAACAGCAGACAGAGCCGTGCCCCTTAGTTAATATAGATAACACTAGTTACAATCTCAGCGCCCCTCTGATTACGCTAGAACATCTTCCCGCGTTTTCTAGAGGCATGCTCCTTGGTGCCCTATAGCTCTTGCGAGCGACTTATCATGTTTATCTGCAAGTTTTCACGGGTTGGTTGGTCTATTGTTGGAGAAAGCTGCGGTGCTGAATTTTGGACCCCTTCCAAAGCGCCTTGCGCAGTCGCAAACAGCGGTGCTGAATTTTGGACCCCTTCCAAAGCGCCTTGCGCAGTCGCAAACAAAAACACATAATATCTCCAGAGCGGCAATGAAGCGCGAATCTGCGATAAGTAACAACTCGTGCGGCGTGCATACTGATGGAAGACATGACAAGTCCAGCTGGGAGACTCTATAGAAGACGTTCTTTTTTTTTTTTCGTGAGCTTCGTCATGGAATATGCGCACTGACCCACGAAGATGGCTCGACCTATCAAGTTGTGCGTAGTGTAGCCTATTCATCAAGAGAGCATTCGTAGCGACTACCCTCCCATCGACTCCCGTGGTAGCGCACATTCAGCAAACATGGTTACGTGACGTTTTCTTCTCAGAACGAGAGAAAGCTACGCGAGTTGGTACGGATTCATCATGAAACAGGGTAAGGCGCGGAGACAAAAGAGAAGATAACCAGATATCGCAAGCACCAACTATCAACAGAAAGGGCTCCCAGGGGCGGAAAAGAAGGCAGAGACAAAAGTTGTCTGCGTGTGCTAAGGTATGAAGCGCCACCTCTCAATCGGGCGCACGTGCGGACGTACTACGGAGGAGACAACCGTTTAGGCATTCCATGTCTTCTCTAGAAGAAGACTCACGCATGCGCTTCGACTACTATTGATATGCCAAGCCTCAGTCATTAAACGCGTTTCTTCGTTCTTGAGCCTGTATTAAACAGTGAACTCGCTGAATTTAGGCCTGCATTTACAATCTCGACAAAGCAAAGAAAGGTTGAATAGCGATCCGACGATTAACGACCTTAAATGCTCCATTGATATCTGATTAACACAACGATCTGTCTACGCTACGTAGAAACGGTCGCAGCTGAAAAGTTATCTCTCGCGTTGACCCGCACCTACGCCTGATTGACAGGTGGCTCTACCATACCTGAGCATGCGCAGATAAGTTTTGTGTCTATCTTCTTTTCCGCCACAGTGCGACCTTTCAGCTGATAGCCAGCGTTTGTAATAATAATAATTAGCCTATCTCGTGACGTTTTCTTCTTGACTACATATATTTAACGGTTCTGAGAAATTCAAAGTATACGCGATGACGGTCATCTTCGAGAGAGGCTTGACCTCCCAGTCCCGACGTGAGATTAGCCAGGCAGGTGGCAACACCCTGTACAGGACGTATAAATAAAGTTATTTCCATCCATCCATCCCAGAGAAAAAAAAGAAACACTTTGCTTTCGGAGACGGCTTCATCTAAACAGGAGATAGTGGCTTGAAAAAAACTGGTGGATAGTGTTTTGCAACCCACACGAAAATCTACTGAACATATTTGTCACCAAGCGAGGAAGTCGGGGGGCATACCGTGGGCGCTCAGAATGCCCACGCGCTGGTGGTGCAATATGACGCCGTCAGAGTATACGTCCTCTCACCGTACATGATCGGGGTTCCGCAGAAACCAGAGACACTTTATTACAGCCCCGTCCCAGCCGCATAAGCTATTTATCACGCTTTTACTGTATCTGTAGAGCTCTCGTTGCCGGCTTACTTCTAACATTTTCGCGGCTTCTCGGCGGCTCTTCTCGGCACCTATTTTGTCAGTTTCTAAACCCGGCACACACTGCTGCCGTCTTCATTTTATATTTTCGACAAATTTTTGCTTTCGAACGAGATTCAGTTTCGAACGAGATTCAGATTCAGATAGGCGAGATTCAATATGTTTGAAAATTTAAACTGAGAAGTGTGGCTAACTTATACGGGTCAGTAAAATTGCATGTTTGCGGATAAAAAAGCACGCAACAACGAAATAAAATACGCAACATGCGCTGAACTTCAAACTGAAATTTATTCGGAAGCATGCATAGTGTTATCTACTCGTCTCATCTGAGCAATTTCACAGCATTTTCTTTTTACCCCACAGATCAGAAGATATAGACGTCAACATCCCCAAAACACATTTGTATTTAGATTTAGATGCACGTTATACAATTCAGTATGGTCTAAATTAATTCGAAGTCTCCCACTGCGGCGTTCCTCAATGTCGTATACCGTGGCACAGACACGCATAGCCCCAGAATTAATATTTAAAACATTCTATTTGAGGTCTGTGCCGGTTATGCCTTTCCCTTCCGTCCACGTCTTTCCTGTACGCTGTTCGTATGCTACCACGTTTGAGAAATAGGTATCTCGAAGATGAATGAAGTTAGCATGTCGAAGCACCATTCAGTAGCCTGCACCCCACGCCCACTGCGCTGGCTCAAATATAAAACACGCACGAAAGCTGCCAGCTGCAGCCAGGCTCGCCTCCCGAAGGACGAACTTAGAAACGATTTGACTCGAGTACTTTGCATTTGTCAATGCCAAACCAACGCGCTGCCACAAGCCTCTGCCCTGCACTTCTCGCTTGCGAAAAATCCGATAAAATCGCCCTTTAAAAACTTGGCTTCATGCTTTCCGTTCTGATGAGAGGACAGCCATTTCTCTAATCACTCGCACGAACACAACTTCGCGCGAAGTGGTTGCCGGTGGTGCCTGGGTGTGGGAACGAAGTCGCTTTACAAGTTTTCCGGTGCTTTGTGCCTGGCTTTAGCTCCACCTTATTGTTATTTATTTCTATTGTGCGTTGGTAAAAATATTAAACAAGAGAAAAAGTAGGTAGATTGCAGAGTTAGCTAACATGCATGGATATTTTAATGCTAACCTTTCGTTTTTCTTGCTCGTATCTCTGCATGAAGATGGATAATTACTTCATTCGTGTGTCTTTTGCTGTTTTTGCTGATTTGGAAAGGTAGTTGCTGCGGTGAAATCTCAGTGCGTGTCATTACCTTCAAGTTTCTTGTTTCTTTTTGTTTTTGTTTTTTTCACGGACGGAGCATACTAGGAAAAGACGCTGTAAGAATGAATAGGATTACGCACACATCTATGTAAGTTAACCAACCAGATGTAAATATGTATAGTGAATCATTTGTTGATGCTCGTACAAAGAAAGCATCGTGTTTGTATGCGCTGTACTTATAGCTGATCTTGCATCACGAATATGCCCAAGCAAACATCACTGTTGTTTGATCCAGACCGCGGCAGTCGCACTTCGATGGAGGCGAAATGCTAGTGGTCCGTGTGCTGTGCGATGTCATCTCACGTTAAAGAACGCCAGATGGTCTAAATTTGCTGAGCCCTCTAGAGTTACTGTATATGCTACCTTTAGGTGGCAGAATTGCGCGTCTGTCTTCCAAACGCCGTTAGCAACCATGCACTGCAGAGAAGCTTGGACCAATTTTTGTATTTCTCGACGCCTATGCTGCAGCGAAGTGGATTGGCACTAGTCATCTATAGCCAAGTTAATAACCGGTCTGCGAGCACGCCAGACATGTCGACGGGTGACACGGGAGGCATGTCGCCTGCAAAAACGAAGTACGGCTTCGCCACATAGCTGTGGTTGCTAGCCAGGCCTACGCGCCACTCTGCTACCCAAAGGTAGCATATACAGTAACTCTAGAGTCATCCACTACGACGTGCCTCACAATCATATCGTGACTCTCGCACATAAAACCCCACAAATTATCATTAAGCATCACTGTTACGATCCCGTTATTAAATTTCCTTTGTTTACTCGGCAGTCGCTGTAAAAGTTACACAGATGGAGTATAAACAACACACTCAGAATCTTAGGGTCACTGCTTTCTTACGGCAAGCAATTTATAGCAAAACGAACGGGCATTTAAAAAGTAGATTATGTGTTGACGCTTCCAGAAAGAAAGCACAACCTCACAAGGAATTAAATTTGCTTACCGTGCGCGCTCGCTGTTTCGTCCCTCCTTCCCTTCCTCCTCTTGTGACGTCTTTAAGAAAAAGAAAACTTGATCTCTGAGTTCAAGCAACGTCACCCACGTCATTGTTTGAGAGACAGTAGTGGTGTCTTGAAAACCTCATTTTCTGAAAATCCACTTTTTCTCCCTCCCACCCCCCACCTCTTTTTTTTTTTTCACTATTCCGGTAAAGCATGTGCATTTTCGAGCCCCCCGTTGTCATTGGCCTTGCAGTGTGATCTGAGAGGAAGTTTAAGAAATACGATGTATTTTTGGAAAGTGTTCGGGAGAGCGATATCAAAGCAAGGGGAGTAGAATGACGCCCATTTTCCAGTTTGGCACCGAAAAAAAAAAAGAGACAGGGCGGAAAGGCGGAATCCTACAAATACAAAGAAAAGGAAGCGAAATACGATTGTCAAACTCATCTCGGTATTGAAATATTGCATAACGCCGTCATCGGTAACAGACTAAAGAAAAAGATATGATAACATCGACTCAAGTCGTAAGGTCAGCTTACGCGCGATAAGACGTGCGCGTCATATATTGACTGCCTATTCTTAGGTTTAAACGAGTATGTTTCTTTGTGTGTGTGTGTGATCGGAATGCGACCAACAGTGCAAAGTCCTTATCACGCCTGAAGATACCGTTTTTCGCACGCCTTTTCATCCTAATGCACTCTGCATCTTCCGCAGCTTTATCTGCTCCATATATATCCACAGACCTCAATATGAGGTCTTCGACCGTTGTTGATGATAATGGACTCGTTTGGCGCCCACTACCCAGCTAAGTTTGATGCTGCGGTGCGTTGGGGGAGCAAGGTTTGCACAAAGCAGTGACATTATTATCATAAAGTCACAGCACTTTATTGAAATATACGACTGACAAAGTATCATCACTGTCATCCCTGTGACTGCGTTCTGTATCTATAGCGATATATAATTCGAACCATTTGAAATATCGCATACTTTTCTTGTTCCAATGTAAGGTAAAAAAAAGCGGACTAGCGTCTGGTGAACTCATCTCTATTTCTCGTGACACTTGAAAAGGACTCGGCTCAGGGATTGAACGTTATTCGATTCAGTAAATATTACCGGCAGTAATCTATCTTTAGCTATCTTTAGTTGAAATACTGAAACCACCTCCCCCGTATGTCGATGATAAAGGTAACAACCACATGTCGTCTGTCATGCTAAAGAAAGGACTTTTCCCTCTGTAAGCACCGTGAGGAAAACGCTGCACCGTGTGATGGATGCTGCACCTAACTTTGGTTTCCGCAGTGTGTAGGGTTGCATACCGGTTATTCCGAGCTGGTTAAACCCCTTGCCTTTCTTCAATCCCCTGCTTCATTCCTTCCTTGACGCTGCGTCATACATTTTAATGTCATCTTGCACAACTCGAAACATTCTTTCACTGGTTATTTAATTCGATTGGGGCGATACAATTGTCTACGGAAGAATATGGCTTCAATATTCGAGTGTAATGTCTCACGTTACGTTTGCTAAGTTAAGAAGCAGTGCGTGGTATACATGAGAATAGAGCGTCTCACGAAGGTTTCACTGACGCGATAGGTGGCGCAGCGTGCAACTGAATACGGAATGTAAATGCACGCCGTTTTGCACAAGACTGCACTATCCGCCTTCTTCTGCAGACGGAGTTTTAGTTCTACAATAAAGGTTCGACACACGTGTTAGGTGTACTTGTGTTTTCGACAACGGGTAACTCAAGAAAACGCGGAAAATTCAATTCTGACAACGTCTCAGCATTTCCTTTCCCGCCGTATTCACTAACTCATGAAAACAGGTTACGGTCATGTAGACATTCTGATCGGAAGTTTCGAAAGTAGTAGATAGATAAGGGTACGAAGAGAAGTTGTTAAAAAAGAGAGAAGAAAATAAAATCGTGTTTGGGGACTAGGATACGCTCCACATTCTAATCGGAACTTTGGAAAATAATGGATAAGAGAAGGAACTTTAAAAGAAGAAGAAAATAAACTGGTGTTTGGGAACTAGAAATGTTTCAATCCACGCGCGTGGCGAGGCGGGAAAGAAGTGCGGGATGAGTTTCACTGCCGTTGTGTTCATCTGGCAGGAAGATTTCATCAGTCAGCTTCCGCATTGCCGTTGTCCTTTTTAAACGTGCAAACACTCACCACTTATTCTCATAGTTCTTAGTTTCATAATTCAAGATAATTGACACTTGCTCGGTGAACTTAACACTTTTATTTCTCAAGCAAATGCTTCTTCCTTATAAAGCCGTTGCCAGTCAATTTGAAGTTGGCGTTCTGAGAACTCATGTACAGTGATGCGCGCGAAGGTTCTTTCCGAGAATTCGAAGTAACTATAAATGGAAGGAAAGAAAGGAGAAGGAATCAACCTAACCTGATGCCACCTGGCGCTACATAATCGAAGTATAAACAATTCAGAAGTTTAGAGGAAGATGGGAGCTGTGAAAAATTGTTGAACAGAAAATGGTCGCTGGAACCAAAGTTTCGAAAAATGCACTTGTATTCGTCGGGGGAGTTTCCGCCTTGACGAAGACAAGTCCACCTGTCGAAACGTTGGCGCAAGCGACATTCTTTGTTCAACTATTTTTCATGATAATCGAAGTGAGCCGCTCTCTTTCTACTGCTATCAGGAAATACAGTTATCTTAAACTGCAGTAAAGTTTGGAAGAGAGTCCTTCGTAATGAAAAGTGAAGTCGTTTTCCGCGCATTCAGCTTAAGTGCTTATCTTATTCATCAACGGACAAAAGCGAAGAGTGAAAAATTCAAAGAAATGATGAAACTTGGAAAAAATTAAAACAGTTGCGCGCTTAGTCTAGGCTTCCGTCTATATGCTCGAGATAATGGACACATTTTCCAGGGAACACAAGACTTTGACTCGGTATGCAAATGGCTTGGTATGTGGTGACGCTGATGATGATCCTCTTCTTGATGAATCTCATCCACTGTTTTCGTCCCCCTCTGATGTCAAATCTCCCGCTGCGGGTATGCACCATCCCCCTCTGATGGTGCATACCCGCAGCGGGAGATTTGACAAGACTCGGGTGGTATTATAAAATAGGCTAACTTATTACTGAACTCGAAAGAAGTTTTCCAGAAAGAAATACGGTACGAAGAACTTTATTTAAAGATCCAGAAAGAAATGAAAAAAAAAATTCCAAAGATCCAAAGATCCAGAAAGAAATGAAAAAAAAAATTCCAAAGAACTTATTGCAAAAATTGCCCGAAAGATACTAGAAATTTCTCAGCGCTTGAGCAAACATGCCTGTGGTGATGTCAAAAAGAACACACACCCAAAGAAGGAATGTTTGGATTTGATTTTGAAATAAGACTAAATGAAGGAGTTGTCGGACGCCATTTCTTCGCGAAGGCTACCTCTTTAATAAAAAAAATATAGTCTTGCCTTCTCTGAATTCAAGAGTTTTCGTTCGTAACACAGCCCGCTAATGTTTGGCACATACAAGCACAATGCAAACATGCAATGTAGTCAAGTCAGCACTCGTAACACATACTAGTTTCTTCAGAGAAGCGTTGGATGACTTTCATCGCAATGCGGTGTTTGGTGGCCATCGGTTCGGAACATATGTGACAGTTTGCCTGAATCATGCTTCTAGGATGTTTATTCTTTTCTTAATGATTAAAGCGGCGACAGAATGCAAAAAAAAAAAGAGAAAGTGGTCGATAGTCAGGAAGGAAGGAGGGAACAAGAGAGAAGGGAAAGGCGGGGACGTTAACCAGTCTAGAGGGACCGGTATGCTACCCTGCACTGGGGGAAGGGATGGGGGAGATATAAAGATAGAGAGAGAAGGAGAACACGCACGCACAAAGTCACCCACATCTCACAGTCATGATAACGCCGTTTGTCAATAACCGCCGGTGCAGGTCTGATGCCTTTAAGAAGTTGAGCACTGCCTTCGTCGCCTTCACCCGCGATGGCCTCCCAGGATCTGCTATACTCTCTCGGACACATCGAGAAGGGTACAAAACCAGTGCTGTGATAAAAGTTTAAGGTATAAAAAGAGAGAGAGAGAAGGACAAGGAAAGAGAAAGGCGGGGAGGTCAAGAGGACGCACGTCCGGTTTGCTATCCTGCGCTGAGGGAAAGGGAATGGGGTATTTAAGCGCTGTACTGATATGTACAGACGAACGAAATCAATACACGACCTCAGAGAGGCAAGACGGCTGCAAAAGAAGATTCAGCGCCGTATTGACGCACTTCAATCTAAAAGATGGAAGCTATTCTGTGAGTCCTTGGATCCACGTCAGCGTTTGTCTAAAATATGGAGGACCGTTCGCGGACTTCGTGATCTACCGCATCAGCGATTCCCTTTCAAGTCTCTCGCTCTGAAGCAGGGTCGAAGAGAGATTGAGGTGGCTGAAGAATTCTGCGCGAAACTAATTGGCACTCAGGCTACATGTGCACCTATACAATGCGCCACTCCTGCGTCCCGGGACTCCCGCATGGACCTCATGTACTCAATGGAGGAGCTTGAAGCGGCACTGGCAAGCTGCAGGCGCTCATCATCTCCGGGGCCTGACGGTGTGACATATTCAGCGCTCGGAAACCTTGGAGAGAAGGCGCGACGCATGCTGCTAAGTATGTACAACGAGTCCTGGAGGAAGGGTTTGGTGCCGCCAGAATGGAAGTGCAGCCGCTTGGTTCCGCTTCTTAAACCTGGTAAATCGCCGCTAGATCTGTCATCATACCGACCCATTGCTCTAGCCAGCTGCATTGGGAAGGTTATGGAAAGGATGGTGCTGACACGCTTGGAGTGGTATCTGGAATGGTACAGCGTTTACCCAGACTCCATGGCAGGCTTCCGACGTGGGCGCTCCTCTATTGACAACGTGATTGACTTAGTCACGTTTGTCCAACATCAGAAACGCCTGAAACGCCTCACAGCAGCATTGTTCCTCGATATAAAAGGAGCCTACGACAATGTAACGCATGGCGCAATAATAGACGCGTTGACTGAAGTCGGAATTGGTGGCCGAACATTCGAGTGGATACGCAGCTATTTGACTGGTAGAAGTTTTTTCATGGTCACTGAGGAAGGCGCCACATCTTACCATCAGACAGGACGTGGAGTGCCACAAGGTGGTGTGTTAAGCCCGACACTATTCAACCTTGTGCTCCTTGGCCTCACGAAATGTTTGCCCAATACAGTCCATGTGTCTATATATGCAGACGACATCTGCATCTGGGCATCTGCAGTGACACGCCTACAAATACGAGCCCGGATACAAAAGGCAGCTACGCTGACCTCGTTGTACTTGAAAAATCAAAATCTAGAACTGTCACCCGAGAAGTGCTGCTTTGTCGCATTTACACGCAAGACAATGCGGCAGTACACAATAACGATCAATGGGCACGCAGTTGCCCACGACCGGAAGCACCGTTTTTTAGGCGTAATCATCGACCGAGATTTATCATGGACGCCACACGTTTTGTACATGAAGAGACGGCTGACTACCATAGCGCATCTTCTCAAGTTTCTGGGTGGAAAGTCATGGGGCACATCAGTAAGGTCTATGCTACAGCTCTACAATGCCTTATTTCTCGGTTTTGCGAGGTACAGTCTTCCTGTGATTGGAAATACCTGCAAAACAAATTTGAATGCACTCCAGGGCCTGCAAGCTCAAGCTTTAAGGACATGCCTCGGTCTTCCGAAATGTGCGTCTACAGCGGCAACAATCGTCATTGCAGGAGACCATCCTGTGTCAACGTACATAACCACGGATACCCTCAGGGCTCATATTCGACACCTTGCCCGGGTACCTTCGCACCATCTGGCATCATTACCTGCACAAAGACCGCATACAACATTCAGCCGCATTATTGCTGACCATAGTACTTTTTTGCCATCGAACTATACGCCTGCAGCAAGACCATCCTCACCTATATGGTGCCTACATCGACCCGAAGTGCGCCTTACCATACCTGGAATTACGACGAAAAGAAGAATGTCATCGGTTGCCCTTAAACAGGCTGCACTACTGTATTTACATGAGGTGTACATCACTCACACCCATATTTACACTGATGGTTCAGTTATGACTGCAAGCTCAACCGCCGCCGTAATAATTCCTGCAAGAGCTACCACAATACAGCTCAAAATGTATCACGCAACCTCAACTACAGCTGCTGAACTAGTAGCGCTCCGTGCTGCTCTTCAATTTGTCATGGAGCAGTCACCTACTTCGTGGTCGATCTTCTGCGATAGCAAAGCAGCCCTCCAAAGTCTACCCTCTGCTTTACGTCATGGCTCACATGAACAGCTCGTCGGGGAAATTAGGCAAATCCACCATGCAGCAATAGAAAAAGGGCACCAAGTAATATTCCAGTGGCTGCCTAGTCACTGTGGAATTCAGGGAAATGACCAAGCGGACGCAGCTGCCCGATCCGCTCACGACGGTGTCAGCAGTATCACCATTCCCCTCTCAAGATCGGACGCCGCAAAAGAGCTTCGTGTGCTAGCTCGTCGTATAACGTTGAACTTGTGGAAATCATCGACATTTACAAGTGCACGGCTGCATACCTTGGACCCTGATCTTGAATTACGCATCCCGTCCAGCTTATCACGACGTGACTCCACCTTGCTGGTCCGTCTATGGCTGGGAGTGGCCTTCTCAAATGCATATTCCTTTGTTATTGGAATGGCGGAGAGCCCGTCATGTGACGTCTGCGGGTGCAGCGAAACAGTCGCGCACCTTCTTTGTGAGTGCACTCGCTTCAACTCCGAAAGAGCGGCCCTCTCAGCCGCACTAGGCCAGCTGGACAACCGCCCTCTCACGGAGAAGAAAATCCTAGGGCCCTGGCCTACCCGGTCTTCAGCACGAGCCGCTCTGAAGGCGTTGTTGCGGTTTCTCCAAGCAACCAGACTAAATGTCAAACTGTGACTGATGGAAGAAAATGACTGATGGAAGAAAAATGACTGATGTTGCTGTGTAGTACTTGGACTGCTGTTATGACTTCGTTTTGTTTTTTTTATTGTTGTTGTAGTATTTTGTCGCGTGCTGTCGTCACAAACTCTTCTTCTTCTCTTTCATTCTTTTACATCCCCTTACCCCTTCCCACGTGCAGGGTAGCAAACCGGAGACTGCTTCTGGTTAACCTCCCTGTCTTTCCTTTCTCCCTCTTCTCTCTCTCTCTCCAAGCTAACCGGGTAAAAATTTATATTCTTCTTTAAAAAATTATTCTAGAAGAACAGGAGCTGTCGGCACCCTTTGATATTAGGTATAGATGGAATGAAGAATTTTTTCATTAATGTCACATCGTCTGAATGTTCCAATAGTGACATAGAACATGATCACCGACTGCCTCGTGAGACTGTCAGTCATTGGCATAGCCAGAGAGGTAAGTTTGGCCACTCGAAAATCTGTATCATGGTCATCTATCAAGTCATAGTGGCTGAAATAATAGCGTAGTTACTCATTTGGTAGATACGATGGTAAAGTCTAAAGACACTTTGTCCAGATTTGTACGCCCGAATTTGTGCGTTCGCCCGTGAACAGTGCTTGCCCGGTACGTCGAAAAACAGCTGAGCTGTCCGACCGCATGACGCCACAGTTGCAACTCGAGCGTTGCCGGTCTTTATCGGATTAAAGGTCAGCTCAAAGGGAGCTCGCTAACGCGCAGTCGCCGAAACCGAACGCTTGTCGCATGTTGAGGCTTGTTGCGCAAGCGTCACTTCTCCGCTTGTTACCAAATTAGGTGCGTCACCGTAATTGACGACCCTTTTTTAACAACCTGGCGTTGCATTTCGTCTCGCCGGCGGTACCTAGACTTGTCTTCGAGGGCGCAATGCAACGTTCTCGTCGTGACGTAAGCATACCTTATTTATCCTTCCCGCTTCATCTGGCAAGGCTTGCCCCCTTTACGAAGCAAAAACAACACACATCATTGCACTTATCACTGCGCCACGATGCCATCGTTTCTAGAAACCGGGGATCCAATTACTACGTCACAGCGAGGCAAGCCCTTCAGACAGTGGCGTCGCCAGAAATTTTTTTTCGGAGGGGGGGGGGGGGGTGGTTTAACCATACTTTATGTAGGTTCGTGCGTGCGTTTGTATGTGCGCGTGTATATATACACATACAAAACTGAAAAATTTCTGGAGGGGAAAGTTTGACGCCTCCCCCATTCCCTGGCTACGGCAATGCCTTCAGAGACGTTTCTACGTAGTTTTCGGATGAAAATGAACGCCGTTTCAGGTTTGACTAAGTATCAAGTACTTTTTTTAGCTTTCAGTTTTTATATCTTCATGCGCAGCTGCTTCGGATAACACGTTGCGATGTTTGGACGCTTGGTTTCTGAAGTGTTTCAGCGAGACTCATTACAGGAAGGTTGGTTGACGGTATGTCACAGAGTTTGCCAGTGTCCATTACCACGCGAGCAACCGAACATGTGAAGACATCGCGTTACGATCTCTCATTCTAAATACGCGTCCGATGCGGCTTTTGCGTCAGAAAAATGTGTTTTAGTCTTTATAAAAGCTTAATAAGTAAGCGTTCTATCTCTGCAACGAAACTAAAAACACGAGCCTAATGCTACGTTCAGCTGAGAGTATCGGCTGAGATAAAACAGCCTTTTGTTTCCTTGTAGCTCACTCTTTTAGTGATAGCGAAAGCGTCGTCCTTCGAAAACACAATAGGCTTGATTGCAGCTTTCAGCCCGTACGGTAGCGCAGTGACTTCGCCATAATCGTATTCCCGCGTTTAAAGTGCGACCCGCAGACAGACAGACAAACACCTGAACCTCGCGATAACGCTATTTCACTACAGCGTAAATTGTTATGCGGGTTCACTGCTGACTCACCGTTGCTGCTGATTCAGAGCATTTTTCAAGCGGCAGATGGCTACTTGTTTTGTTTGTTTGTTTTTTTGTAAAATTTTCCGCGCCTGATATGTAACGACTGACATATAAGAGACTTTCTTTCTTTCTTTCTTTCTTTCTTTCTTTCTTTCTTTCTTTCTTTCTTTCTTTCTTTCTTTCTTTCTTTCTTTCTTTCTTTCTTTCTTTCTTTCTTTCTTTCTTTTGTTTTTCTGATTAAACGCGAAGAAAAGGAGGATGCAAACTTATTTATTTATTTATTTATTTATTTATTTATTTGTTTGTTTGTTTGTTTGTTTGTTTTATTTATTGTTTTTATTTATTTATTTGTTTTATTTACTTACTTATTCGACATATGCTTCCAAAGCACGAGGACATTTCAAGAACATGTAAGGAATCACGTGCATTGGGAAGTAAAAATTTATAGCAAGTACTTCGTTGAAGTCTAAGGGATACTTCATTGAATATTAATGAAATTAACTAAGGAAAGAAGGGACGTGACAGAGAGAGGAAAGGCAGTGATGTTAACCAGTTTAGAAAAACCGGTATGCTACCCTACACAGGGGGAAGAAAAGGGGGAGTTCGAAAATTAATTAAAGGTATCGTCATAACTACAGTGGTCTCAGCTAATCACATCAAAGCGCCCATGTATCTGCCTGACACATTATACGCGTTCGAATAAGGTCAAAGGTGAAAAGGCCTGGTAGGAATCCAGAGAAGAAGGGCGTCTTTCGTCATAACTCTACATGCAATAAGCAGGGCGGATCGCCTTGGCGGTTACGACATGCGCCGCATCGTCGTCGACACTCGCGGCACACATGTTCTTGGACGAGAAGTACGTATACATACGTCGGCGAGCTCGGCAGCCATCACGGACACCTGCCACAGCTGTGTACCAGCGCCCATTCCAAACAAGGGCCTCACTATGTCGCTGCCTTTCCCTTCTCTTGACCATTTTGCCCGCAAAGACGCTTCCCACAAGACCTCGAGCTCGGGATAGTCGCGCTGGATTTGTGCTGGCGGGCATTACGAACGGTGCAAGAACGAGACACGAAAGCGAGACACGAAACGCTTGCATTGTTGTTTTGTATTCTGGTTGTTCTTTATGCTTTGTCCGCGGCATATATAAAACACTTTTTTCTTGTAATCGTATCAGACATACCTACTTCCTATCTTAAACATAAAAAAAAAGGCGCGAATAACTTGAAGACGAGTGAAGAACGACACACACGGGTGCTTTCTTCGTGTTTTTTGCGCTATTTTTACGTTTAAGGTGGATCCACACTAACTTGCCCAAGTATCGATTCTGATACCTACTTTCTGTTGTATCCAACAAAACCAGTAGTGAGCTGGCATCTCTGCCGTGTCGTCCTGCCTCTGCGGCGTTCGAGTGTCCGCGTCACCAAGGCTCCGTATTGCTTGCGATATTTAGCTTTCACTTCAGCAAACACGAGACGTGGGCGCCCGAAAAGAACAGAAAAGACGGCCGTGTCGTATCAGAACGTATCTTTGGGCGTGTTCGGAGATTCCAGCCGTACGACAACCATCGTACGCTTCCTTAGGCAGGCTGGAAACTTGGCAGTGTAAGCCGAAGGCTTTCGAGCTTACAGATTACTCCCGCGCACTCGTTCTCTGGGACGGCAGGCCGGAACCTGACAGCCGTGGTTGCCGAGAGCTCTTCGACAACGTTCATGCAGGGCGCCCCTTTTATTCGGGTCCGCTGATCCGTTGCAGCGGGAGAACATCTCTTGCTCGGGTCGTTACATTTAAATCGATTCTGGCTAATCAATGTAGCGCGTTACCCGCTCGGGGGGAAGAAGTACTTTAATTAAAAACTGACATTGTGGCGCGCTCTTTTGTTATCGTTCACCTGCAGTACAGCGTTGTGAAATATCATCAGCGCAAGGTCGCTTATAGCGCATTTGTGTATATCAGAATTTGGGTGGCGTTATCTTGTATCAGCCCACCTCCTTTCCAGTATGCTTTTTTATATTCGTTTTCAAATGATTTGGAGTTCAATTGTGTGTTGTATTTCTCTCTCTCTTTCTCTCTCTAGCTCGAACCATTTACTCGTTAAGAAATTAGCTTTCTAGGTTGCAGATCTTTCTCGTCCGGCAGAAAAACGAAGCACGCGTGGAAATGCCGATCCTGTGCCTCATCGTCGTGGTGCATGTGATCAAAACACCAGAGCACCCGCCGATCTCCTCTCGGGCCAGCCTTTCCCTCGTTCTACGCGCACAGACTCTGGCGCGAAGGCGAGGTGAAAGAAGCGGAAATAAGTTTTGCCTCCGGTTTACGACAAGTCCAGGATATATGTTTACTTCGCGAAATAAAGATGTCGTGGGGAGGACCAAAAGAATCTCAAGAAATCGGCAGACGGCACGGGTGGGCTCGAAGGGGCGACACATGGTGTATATCGATTGCCGAGCAGTGCATAGGATGGTGAAGACGCTTGACAAAAATTTTCAAGAAGACGGTAGGGTTAGACGGGTGTTTCTGCAAGAAAGTATAGGGTCAGGAAAAGGAGTCAGGTGCCGTTCAGGCAATACGCTTGCGCAGCCTTGGAAGTTATAACAGTCATTGAATGCAAAGGTATTTTATGTTCTGAGATATGTGCGCCCGCCCAACGGCGCGTGTTCGTACATCCTTCGTGCAGAGACGAAGAACAGTATTAGAGGAGCCGATTGCTATCCTCCGAACGTAACGCAAGGGCTCCAAGAAACTGCATGGCTCAAGTCTTCCACTCTTGAGCTGTACATGAGCAAGGTTCCTTACCGAAGCTTTACTCAATTAAAATGACGCAAAAATGTTAAACATCGCAAGTGCCTGCAAACATAAAAAACTGCAAAAGGCAATTAATTAATTAATTAGTTGCAACGATGAATCTTGCAGACTTGGCGCTGGTAAATGTTTGTCAGCCAGTACTACTAGGGTCGTCACATGCGTGGCTCATATTCGAAACGACCGCTGGACATCAATTGACATGATATAGCACAAATTGGCACGCTGGACGGCAGAGCAGTCGAAGACGTGGCGCTTTTGCTTTCGTTTACCACCTTGATCTTTGTTTAGTGCAATTTGGCGTTACTGGAGTCTTCCGGGCCTGCACTGACATGCGCTTCTTAAACAACACTTAGCTGTGCAACCGTTTGTGATTGGGCGACGAACGCTGATATGTGCATGCGCGATTCACATGTTATTTCTTTCCTTCTTCCGTCCCTTATTTTTATACTTCTGATTCCTGTTTGCCTGGTGCAGGATAGCAAACCAGGTACAACTTGGTTAACCTCCCTGTCTTCCCTCTGCCGTTTGCCTCTCTCTCTCTCTCTCCAAAATGGCGATCGTCCAGTATTGCTCAGTGTCCTGTAATCGCGTTCGGCAAAAAGAAAGCTATAATGAAATCGAAACTACCCCAAAATAACGTAATGCTCACATCGGTAATCCTCCTTTCTCCGCAAGCAATGCAACTCGCTCATTTTCGTATGAAATCCGTTTCTCTTGCGAGTGCATAGTGAGCTTTCGCCATACGAGCCTACAAGTCGGCTTATCTTTACACGGACCAGCCGAAGAAAAAAAAAAAAAAACCAAGGAAGAGCAAAACACGAGGCTCAAAGCATCCGCGCATAAAACAACACCCGTACTTTCAGACATGAGTACCTACAAACGGCCGAGACATTACCGTAGGTTCCTTGCAACAGCTGCCAGCTGTTGGCATTCGTCTTCTTTCAAGCGCTTAATTACGCTCCTACCTTTTTTTTTCCTGTTGCGGTCTTATCGCGCTTGCTCATTACACTTCGGAGAGTAGTCTCCCTAGCACTGCCCGTCATCGTATAGCATTTCACGTGCGTCGGCTAACCGAAACGCATCTTGGTGCTCGTTAGTCCTAAGCGGCTGAACGAGAGCGTTCTGGGCTGCCAGAGTTGCCAGGCAGCCGTATACTAATGCGCACATTTGGCCGTGGCAGTCGTCCCAGGCAGGCAAGCCATTAGTCTCCTGCCGTCAGCATATACACCAGTTAGGCCTACGTCTTTTGCCTCGGTTGGCTGCGTCACTCGTTGTGTATGTCATCCCGCGCGTGGGATTTATATATGCTGCTCGGAGAAAGGACACGAATTCCTCCAACTCATTCCCCATCCCCCATCTTCTACGCCCTCTTTTTCGTCGTCATCTTTAAGAACCAAATCATTTGGAAAGCTCAAGTTCAAAACATGGCAAACTCGCGAGAAAAAAATTTGGGCGCTGCGCGCTATATCAGTGCTATAATTAAAACACACGAGTGTAGTTAGTTTGGGTGTCAAATATATACCGCGTGTACGAATACTCCAGGATGATGATGAATTATACTATCCTGTTCCCATTATTTTCCATCTAGCGATCTTTCCTTATTTTATTTTGGACTGATCACTTTTAATTTGTCGACGTTGTCACTACCTTCCTACGTTATCACAACAATCGGCTCATCGTGAACGGTTTATATCAGGAAATGAACGAAATCAGGAGCAAATAATCGTCTTAATATATACCGGCACAGAAAGCCACGCGGATAACGACAGCAGATAGAGGATAACGCAACATTGCAAGTAGTGTGCTGTGTATGTAAAGTCTTTTTGCTATCAAAAGTTCAGTCAGACACGAAACATTGTGAACATTTTACTGCTGCCAAAAATTGGCTTCCGTAGAGTTCCAATACGCGTATTGAAACAGTCCGTCGCTGAAACATTAAATTCTTTCAGCACTTTGTCATTGGCTTGTGTTAACTTCTGCATTGCTGAAATCGACAGAATCATCCACTCGGTGGGACGAACAATTTAAACAAGTATGGGCTGTATTATACAAAGATCCTTTCTCATCGATTATGTTATATTCTAAACACTCACTGCAATTAGTGGCCGCGTTGCCATGTTACGCGGGCGTGGCGTCCTGCCAGCCAACGACAGAGCATTGAAACAAATGCAAACGAAACCAGTAGATGCGTAACGCGGTCCCTGAACCAGAAGAAAAGCGTGTTTTTTTTTTTTTTGCTACAAACTTGAACGCTTACAGAATAGATATACCTTACGAAAGAGTTCAGGAGGAGTAATTATCATGTAATACCTACTTAACTATATTGCTTGGTATAGGTAGGACGAAGTTCTACTTGCATTACATTGGTTCGCTCACTGCTTGTAAAGTACCGTGATCTAAGCCTTAAGCCATGCTCAGCTTACGCAAACAGGTCATGCCAAGATTCTCGAACCAATCTCGACCTTCAGACAACGTTGTCGAAGTGCAGACGTAGACGTGTTTGTTAAACTAATCAATATCGGTGACCTTCACGCAGGCCGACAAGTTCGAACATTCACTGGCCAACTAAAAGTTTCATAATGAAAGCAACATTCGCTTTCACGTCGTTGCTAGGCAACATAACACAAATAAAAGTTCAAATATAGAAATACTTAAAACGTTGTCTCGCAAACAAAGGCGCGTGGCAAAAACAGGTGGCGTTGAACTTTCTTCTTCAATACAGCAGGCCCGTCGACAGGGCGCTTTCTGCAGTTACTTGCTTTGTGCCGCTTTGCTACGTGTACAAAACTAATGAGTCCGCGTTTCGCTTATAAGGGTAATGCCGTCCCTCTTGTCACCGCAGTATCGTTTCGAGGGGAAACTATTTGTGCTTATGTGTACCTCAGAGTGCGTGCGTGTGCGGAATTTCATTTTACCACGCCCTCTCCATTAGCGGCTAAGGCAAGGACGCCTATTGTTCTTGAAATCGTTGCACTACACAGTTCTTTTACTCAGTGTTAACGAGGAAGAGAACGAAGAAGACACCGAGTATCGTTGAAGCGCCGCTTCCCGTTGTGTCTTCCTCGCAAAGGCCACTGAAGTTCGCGTGGAAAAAAGTGCCATTGTTGAGCTAGCCTCTTTTGTTCCGCAAAGAGCAGAGCACGCTTTCGCTTAGGAGAACACGGCAGAACCGAGACCGAAAGAGCGAGAAGGACGGAGAGCAGGAAGACCTCGCGTTTAACTTTCGTTTTATCGAGTCATTCGCGCTTCTCAGCGCTGCAGAACTCTGAATTCCGCATTAAGTCTGGCTCTCTGTTTCAACATAAGCCATCATTTATCTTTTATGCTGCTGGAGCTGTTTCTTCGCATTCTTTCACGGTATGCATTTCAACGTACTCATTAATTCTTTTCACCTTTTCAAGGGCCAGTAAAGTCTCATCCGTAGTATTCATGTATGCAGCGCAAAATCACGAAATGTCAGATTATTTCGAAGCGTGCGTAGCGAAAAAGGGAAGCGTCCGCAGAATTTACGGCGCTAAGTATACGCGATTAGCATTGCGAGTTTGTAGAGACTGGTCTGCCTCGAAAACCGCTTTGTTAGTAAGAATCGTTCACGATTGGTTGGCACATTGGTCCTCACCGCGTTCGCCGTCGCACTATTGGTCAGTTCTCCGTTACAAGTGACGCTAGTGCACGTGCAGAGTGCAGCAAATCCAGTGGCCTGACATCAGCATATTGCCACGCGCGCTTGTTGTATTTTTATATAACCGGTCCGTTACACGCATAACCACTGCCTTGCGCAAACCGCGCCCGAATGTCTTGGAACCTTCCAGATTATTTTAGGATCTTTTGATAAGCTTGAGCGCGCAACGCGAACAGTAGAGCTTACTGGAACTAACTCGGTCACCAACGATAACTCTTGAATCTTGGATGCCACAGATGTAAAATGCCGACGCGCTTTACCGCTGATCATCTTACCGACGGCAGTGTTTGCCGCTATCACTGTGCAGCGTGTATCGCTTGTACTTTAACTTTTCATGTCCTGGGAATAAGTTCGCCCGAATAAAAGTGTTTCGTCGTGAGCACGCCGACTGCCGCCTTCTTCAACGTCACGACCACGTGACAATAAACAGTTATAGTTTAGCGGGTTTAGCAGAATAGCGGGATTACCGGAAAAGCGGGATTTAAATGCGCATGCGCAGTACGTTAAACGACCCGTAGCGTTTACAGTACGCACGCTAATTTTCAGATTTAGCGTCACCGTGTTTGCGTGGTTAACGTAGTGTACGTGAAACATGGCGGCGGTTTTGTACGCCCGCTTCGAACTGAATTTAGCGTTAATTCGGACGGATCCACTTCTTTCGTAGCAAACGACTGTGTAAAATGGCTTCGCTTGCCTTCAGGCAGCTTCGACGCCCGAGTATTACGGATAACTTGGCGTAGTTTTTGAGATCGCTGCCCATTTCGAACGTTCCTAGGCCTAACTAGAAGATCGGTGTAAACAAATCTGCAACGTAAACATTTTCGCTTTTGGTGGGTGGTTCAATTTATTCACTTTTATTGTGACTAAAAAAGTTGTAATATTGCAACGTGCGGGGATACAGGCGGGCATTCTCGGTTTTTTCTTTTCACTTTTTTGCACGCATTCACCCTCCGCTAGGTGACGCCACCGTCACAGCTTGGGCGCGTAAACGCTATCCCGTTAAACTAAAACCACTAAAACTCGCTGTCCGCAACAAACGTTTGCGGCACGGTAACGCTGTTCCTTTAACCCCCGTTATCACGCTAATGCTAAACTACTGTATAACTGTATATTGTATAGGAAGCACAGGAAAGACGAAAAACTGTGTTTAAACAACTTCGTTACATGAAAATACTAAACTGCTGAAGCTACATTCTGCTTTAAAAGGACATTAACATCGTACTTCTAGCTTTTATCTTGCTACGAATATCGTTCAAATACACGCTTAATCAGGTCCCGCTTAAAGTGCTAGATATATCCAGGAAACCGGACATTTTTCTCCTGGTTTCCCGGATATAGCCAGCATTTAACCAGGACCTGATTAAGAGTGTAGCGTACACAGTCACTTTCACATCACAGGTTATGTGTGTATCACATGTATATTGGAATGAAAAAAAAAAACCTAACACATACACACCACCTAACAAACTCGTGCAAAACACGAAAAGCTTTCAGAAGTAACCTCAGGGATTACAGAGAACGCTGCAGCCACTACCTCTACAACATCACCTGACCACGTCACCACAGGTATAAAAGCGTGCGCGTTGCCCATCGATTGACTAGCACTGTCAAATTTCAAGTTCACAACTTTTCTCGATAAACCGCCCGGCAACTCAGTTTTAGGCAAACTGTATGCCCACGTTCGGAAATATTTCCGCCACAGCCGTCGCCGGCAGTAAAAGCTAGCAGCCGAGTGCATTTAGTGTGGAACCTCGAGCTAGGCTTTGAAGTGGGCGAGTGCTGGCGTACATCGAAGCCATCAGAGTTTTCCAATTACCACCCATGCCGAGTAACGGATGCGCGAGTCGGTCCGAGTGGGAGGCAAAGTGTTCTGCCACCGATGAGAGTGAAACAATTGCGCCAACTTTAATTAGCAGAGGACGCTACCGCTCGCGCGTTGAGCGCGTGGGGAAGATGGAAAGGAAGGTGACTCAGCAGGAGAGAGCGTGAACACCACGGGTGTCGCGCTATCTGATGGTTCCTTCGACCTCTCTGTCTATACTGCCATCGGTAGCTCCGGCAGCTGATGCAATGACGAGATATGAAAATTAATTTACTGCGCTAACCCCGAAATGCAGCTACTGAAAGCACTTCATGCAATTATTTTGTCGTCTGTCGAAAACATGGTCGCCGTGTTTTTCATCTGACAAGCTTGTGCTATATTTAAACGGGCTCAAGAATCTAATAAGCTGGAGCTCGCAATTCGGTCAGAGAACTTTCCTCTGTTGAACGCTATTGAACTTTCCTCTTTAGAAATTTGTAACACCCCCGACACCCCTATGAGAATAGGATTACATAAAGCGCAGAGAGACACGACCCCAGATCTTACCCTCTCCAGCCCCCAATTTGTACGGCACTGGACAGTCTCCAGCCAGTCATAGGGCAGCAATCATCTCCCGATATTCGTGGCACTTCATCGAAAATGCCTCTGGGTCAAAATAACAACTACAATGACTAACTGGAATACCTTTCGGAGTCATGCTACTGGATCCTTCTCGACAGTTGAGGATCTTCTGGACATTGTTCAACAGGCCCGTTCGCTGGCACGCGAAACAGTGCCATGCGAAGACCACACTCAACCGATGGATAATCATTTAGGCAATTTATGGAGAACAGCAGACTTTTTAGGGAAAAGATACCGCTCGCACGGCAAACGGCACTCTGACCTCGTGAAAATCAAGCGCTAATTTAAGCTTATCAATGAATATCAGCTCCAACTTCAAAGAGAAGCCTGCCAGTCCACCCGTGAGCGCCTTGGCCGTGTTCCGGGCCTCCAGAGTCTTTTCGCATTTTTCACAGCCTCAGCGGGAAAGGAAAGGGTAACCCTCCTCTGATCGAGCTGTTCCTCAAAGCAGATCCCTCAGTGGTAGAAGACGAAATTATTACCACTTTCTTTCCTCACACTTCACTCACTCCACCTACACCTCCGAACGCCTGCACCGTACTGCAACCTGATCCAGATCTTGATCGCCCTTTTTAGCATGGGAGAAATGCTAGCAGCTATCAAACACGGCCGTCCTCGATCGGCGCCTGGCCACGACCGAATCACATGGCAAGAACTCTGCAACTTCGGAGAAGAAGTTCAGCTTGCATGAATTACAATAAGCACTTACGCAAGAACAGCACTAAAAGCTGTCCAAGCTTCAAAAAACAAAAGAAAAAAAAGTCACAGTTTCGCCGCAACGGCGAAGCAATGAATGCGATAGCAACAAATTGGAATGTAACGCGAAGAACAGAAAGCAGCTCGAAATTTCCAGCGCGTCGCTCAAGCGCAAAGGACGCACGAAAAGAACACACACAGGGCGAGCGCGAACTATCAAGTGTCACAGTTACTTATTTATGTTTGAACAGCGTGCTCGTTTCCCCAACGCGGCCGCTGCAGCGAGCGAAGTGATCTTTGTACGCTCTGTAACTTCAGCGCGGACATCGCCGTGAAAGTACAAGACATACAACCCCTCTGCTTCCTCCACGGGGCGCACGCAGGCCACCACGCCCCGTAGGGCGAAGTGCGCCGAGGCACGCGCGCTCAACGCTACGTGCGGGGCGATGACCTGAAAGCACGCTGAAGTAAATGGTGTGAAGTAAAAGCTCGCCGTTAGCATGCTGAAGGACTGTATTCTTCGTGGCCTAGCCGTCTAACGCCGCGCGCTGCGGAGCGAGAGGTTGGCCGTTCGATTCCGCGCGGAAAGCATTTCTTAATTATTTTTATTTGTGGCTTATATAGCTTGCTACCGTGCACTTATTTCCGGACGCATCCGTGCACCGCAAGCGCGTTTCGCATATGTTCCAGGGACCGTATTTCGCATGCTCCCTAGCTGCGGCGGGAGGCGCAATGGCTGCCGTCGTAGCAGACGACGCGACTGCCTTCACCCTCAGCCGGCGCTACGGACACTCCCTCTCACTCTGCCCTAGCCGATCGTGTACCGAGTACTATAGTGTACTAGAAATTATTCTAGTACACTAGACTCACTACATCCATAAAGTAAAGAAAATAAAAGAAGTAAGAAAAAGTGATGATGATGATTTGTGGCTTTGCCCTTTGTAGCGGGTGGACACATATGGTGTGTTCTAGCCTGGGTATGATGAAAAAAAGGGAAAGAAAAAGAACGACAAAAAGAACGAAAGCACGAAAGAGTTCACTTCTGGCACCACTTCCACCACTGTTGGAGCCTTGTCTTTGTGGTGGCAACGGCTTTTGCATTCCTGTCCTTATAGTTTTAGCAGCGCCATCTCTCGGTCGTATAACGTAGCTACCCTTGTTTTTAGTTGTGCTGTGCTGTAAATGGCACATTTTCTTTTCTCTGCATTTTGTTTAGTGAGTGTTCTGTGCTTTCGTGCGCGTTCCGTTCAGTCTCGGGGTGGGGAAAACGCATGGGTCGTCCTCTCGTCGTGCGTAGCCCCGAAGAAGAGGCGGCTCTCGCGCAGCGCCGGCGAGAGATCGCCCGCGAAAGAGCGCGCCGCCGACGGGCCGACCCGACGTTGCGAGCCGCTGACGCCGCCGCTCACCGCCAACGCCGAGCACAACAGCCCGAGGTCAGGGACCGCGAAGCTCAGTGGAAACGCCAGCGTCGAGCCGAAAACCCCGAACTGAGGCGACTGGAGGCGCAAGCTAAGCGCCGGCGAAGAGCTACCGATCCCGAGTTCAGAGAACGCGACGTTCGAGCAAAACGGCAGCGACGCGCCAACGACCCTCGGGCTCTCCGGCAGCGTTGGCAGCGCGACGGAGAAAGGCCTGGCCTGACGAGTGCAGCCTACGATGAATCGCTGCCTAACGGTAGTGCTACTACCAGCTTCCGCACAGAAGATGAAGAAGGCGGTGGTCCGCTCGTGAAATGCACGCGGCGCCTCGAGAGCAGAGTGTCTTGCGCAGTTTGTGACAGGCTTTGCTTAGACAGCCAGGTGGCTCCACTTCCCTTGCTCAAAGGCGAGGCCTTCAAAGTGCTCAGCGAACACTACCCTGGTGTAGACCGCAAGTCGCTTTGCTCACACTGCAGAGACTCCCTTATCCGAGGAGTGCCCCCGGCCTTCAGTACTGTGAACGGGTATGTATACTGGTTCGAGCAGCGGAACTGACAAGCACGTCGGTGTCTTCCCCCGCTTTCGGTTCCGCTGCTCGAACCAGAGTTAGCTATGAACCAACTAGCTTCGTTGGATACTGTTTTGGATACCCCATGTGTCCTTCCCACTTGCCCAAACTGAACGCAGTGCAAGAAAGAGAGAACAGTGGTAGGTTAGGCGCGCCAAGCCCCCATTTTCCCCGATAGGCTCCACAATTCTGTAAAAGCACCCTCGTACCTCTCTCTGAGAGCGAATGTGCCTGTCAACTCTACTCTTAAATCGAATAAATGCCGTTTTTCTTTCTTTCTTTTTTTGTATGTGCACCTACACTCCTTACTACTTATTAATCCAAGGAAACGGCTTACACCTAAGCAGCAACAGCCAAAACGCACTTGCTGCACCTTTGGCTCATGATATCACCGTAACCATCTGAAGAATGGATCAGGATTGTTATGGGAAGTGTTCCCATGAGGCTTCAAGCACTATCACATGAGAAAACAGCATGGAATTATCCTACAGGAGTCCAAAAGAATTTCAGCTTCACAAATCTTACTGTGGGGTCACGAGTCTTGGCAATTTATTAACGAAGTGGCAACACAACTGAAAAGCCTTAGCTGTTGGGCACACATGTTCTTGCATCCTAGTGTACAACCGCCCACTTTTTGTGTTCAACTGCACCCAAAAGGAACACAAGGGCTTGCGTACGCAGGCACTAGAACTCTCTCAATACATGTAACCTCCTTTAAAGAGACACTAGAGGCAAATGTTAAGTCGACGTTGATTCTTGAAATAACGTTCCAGAAACCTCGTAGTGCTTCCTTCGTGCCAAGAAAATGGTTATTTTGAATGAAAAACCCGTTTTAGTGGTCTGCACTTCAAATCACGCACCTGAAAAGTCCTCCTGAGGTACCATTTGCCTTGCCCAACGTTGCCAGCCTTTACTGCCCAGCGGCCAACACTGTGGTTTCTGCTCTGAAGGGCACATTGCATAACATCACATGGACACAGCATTTTGTCGAACTTTCTGTTAGAGCCACTTTCATGAGCATGCAAGGCACACGCAGTAGTACGTGATAACAAAACTACCACTGAGACGCGACCGCGGGAGCGGAGCGCAGCCCTGCGAGAACGGCACTTTTGCACGACCCGCACCATTGTCCACTGTAATTTCGAGTTCTTCATTCCATGAATCAAGCAGAAATGCACAAGCAGCATTTTATCATGCCTTGCAATGCTCTGAACGTTCTTTTTTTATTAGTAGTAGCTTAAATACTAGTGATAATTTGTACTCCAGACTCTTCATGCCATCGGGCTCGTTTGAAAAACGTCCCACTGGTGGCGCATATAGTGTCCTACATTTACCTTTATTTCTCTATAACTAGAGCACTGCTATTGATAATATTGACGTTTTAGACATTCTGAAACATTGACCTTTCACTGTTACATAGAATTTTATTTGCCTTTGGTGTCCCTTTAACTGCAGTCCTGACTGTGACAACTTCTAGAGGCTGCCCGCTGAAAAATGCCCAGTGTTATATCTCCTTCAGGCAGGTTGTCGGAATGAAATGTTTTTCGTTTTCGTTTTAGTTTCGTGCCACCGAAAAAAGTTCTGTTCTGGAAGCAAAAAATGATCTGTAACGGTCTTTATTTGCATACATAAGATTTGAAATAAAGTGACGATAAAAACAGTAATTATTTTTCCTCTTCAAGGGGTGGTGCCATCAAATTTGTGGCTTGCGTGTTCTTTGTTGCAGATATTTCTTATTTCTCTGGGAAGCATGATACACGTTCCAAGATTCATGTATTCTCACAAAGTAATTTGATATCGCCTTATTTACATAAACGACTTTTGGTTTCGGTTACTGGGCGCCGAGTTCAAAAGTGATGTCACTATGTAGGAAGCTTGAACACGTGGCCCACAAAGGTGTGATGCGTGCATTGTCTGCTCTCGCGCACAAATGCGAGCAACCGTCTGGGTGCCTTCAAAACTCGCTAAAATTCTCCAATAGAGAATATTAGCGTATGCGAAATTCCGGCATGCGCATAGATCTTTGCGGAGTACTGGGTTACCGGACGATGGTACCGACATCTTGTGACGCTTCGTGAAACCACAATTGTAGGTGCGCTTGTTTGCTTTCGCTGAGCGACCATGGCGAAAAAAATGTTTCAAAAAGGCAGCGCATTCGAAACTACTCCACTGGCAAGAATTGACACTAGCAGAGAAGTAGAATACACTAGATTTCTGCAACAACAATTGTGTGCTTGTCTGGTTCATCTCAGTGCCGCCAGGCACCCCCGCCCCACCTATTTGGTCTCGTGTTTACGGCTACAGCAACCCGGTATGCTAAAGCAAAGAAGTGTGCGAGCAAACAAAAATTCTCTAAGGTCACCTTCGCAGGTTCGCGTGACGATGCAAAGCACATTGCAAAATGCAAGCAAGTTGGGCTCCTTCAGCAACACGCATGGAAAAAATGAGTGTAGGTTTGTGACCGATGCTCTCTTGGCTTGCCTGGGGCAGTGGAGCTATGGGTCATGTTATGTCACTCTAATATGGTCACTGAAACAAACCTTTGTTACACTTCCTACTCAGTGATGTCGGTGGCGATGGGTCTCGATCGTGAGACTGAGGAGTTTGGCACACTTTGGAAGAGAATTAAAATATATTCTAAGCGTTTGCTGTGTCCAACACTTCGTGCCGAGTGTCCTTGCATACAGAGGAAGCCTGCAGTAGGCTTTTATAGCTTCAAAATTTGGTGGCACCACCCCTTTAAATGAATGACGAATTCTCTGAGCAGGCTGAATGCTTTGCATCAAGGGAGTGAGCATGATCTTAGAAGCAGCATGTCATCGGGTGTAGTCTGACTACTGTCCTGACTGGCACCCCACTTGCATTAATGTATGCAGCTCCGGTTGCCGCTCTCTTCAGTCTTCCCACAATTTCAACACATCTTTCAATTTGGAATCCCTGCCCGAGATAGGCATTAATGGTTACGTTGCATGACCTCGGTTTCCCTTGAGCTGAAAACCGATCAAAATTGTGTTGGTTTCACTTAGAAAGAAAAGAATGGGTAACGTTTCGGTTATCTTATTGTTCAGGTCAAAAATAGTTTTTTTTTTTTCGTTTTTGTTCTTGGTCTTTGTGTTCTGACACGTTGCCTTCAGGTGCAAACTATGATGGACTGTCTGTAACCTTGTCAAATTTGCACAACTTTATTCCAAGGCACTTGTTATTCTGTTCAAAGAAAAGGCGTTATATGTTGATTTGTGCATTTTTCAACAGTTAACGGGAATTAGAGTGTAATTAAAGATTATTTATTGTGAAGTCAGTCATGATCTACTTTCATATTAAAAATAACCAAATGTCAGGCTCGAAGTAGATGGGCAGTTTGTTATTGGTTATACTCATTCCAAGCAAGCAAAAAAGTTTTTGCATTGCTCCCAGAATGTGCTCATTGCTTCTTCAGTAAAGTGAGCCTCTGCAGCAATATGCAGTGCGACGAAGTTAAATCGGTAGTGGTTGTCCACTTGGGAAGTGTGCGCATCGCGTTGAAGTAACATGGTGTGCGACGTGCCTCTACTGTAGTTGATCTGTGGAATAGTGGCCGGGGGTATCAACATATAACAGTAGGAATGGAAACCGAGAGCTGTGGAGATAAACATCCAGTGTGAGTCATCGGTTAGCATCGGCTTCCTCATATGAAGTGACAGAACTCCACTTCTGAACCTTCCAGTGCAACTCAAGGCCTTTGCCTATCGTTCTCTGATGTTTTGCTTCAGGAGAAACTGAAGAGCCATCTCATGATGGACAACCGTGACTAGGCGGGCTGGACGAATCCACTTTAACACACCAGAAGAAAAGTATTAAATGTCCGAGTTTGGAAGTTTTTTGGCCAAAAACAATACCAATATACCGATTCTTTTCTTTGCTTATTTGTTTTTACGTGTCTGGAAGCAATTAAAACAACTATTTAAGGCACTTTATTTGCAAGATACAAGCGAAATATCTTTTTTTGAGAATGTGCAGAGGATTGGCATCACCGCACTGCACCATGGAAAGTGCCCTCACCTCTCCAGTCTTCGGTGCAGAAAATGACCTTTTGAAATGAAAAAAAGATAAAGCACAGGGACATGCCAGCCCGTGCGAAAAAGAAAAACAAACATGGACGCGCCACTGGGGGTTTGCTTACATCTATCGACGTCCACGGCTGACACGTTGAGACGCGGTCGTCGTCTGACTCCGATGATTTAGAGAAAATATGCTGCTCTGTGTAGTCGCTGCCTTGCTCGCAGGAGAACTGAAATTCTTCATTCCGCAAAACTTCAGCAAACAAGAGTTTCTCTCTTTTATTTCTTTTTCCTCCTGAACAGGACTGTTGCCAGATTGCACATGCTGCTTGTGCAAAGAGAAAAACGCCATTTTCTAATTCCGGTTACCAGAATAAAGTGCTTTCTCAACCAAAATGTGTGTTTTGAATGTGTTTTTAAATTTTCTACTGTGCCAGCTGTTCAAGTCAAAGAGAACTCAACAAATGAATCAGGGTAGCTTAACTGTGGCGACCCCAAGTGCTTGTTTCATGGTGGATAAAACCAGCTCGTCTTCGGTAGGAAAAGAGTTAAAGGCACACCGAAGAGAAATATTAACCTTTGATAGTACCACAAGTGCATGTCTTGCCATGAGAAAATGTGTGAAAGGAAAACGCAGGTTGCGACGCCACATTGAAGTTCCCGCACCAATAGCTGTGACGTCATAGATCGTGACAGCATCTACTAGGAACTACTTAGTTCTTCACGAGTGAAAACATCATCCTCTATGGGGGCCACACACTTGACGCACCAAGTTTCACGAAATTTTGTTGAGTCAGTGTGGCCAAAATACAAAAAGACACTTTTGAAGTTCGCAACGTCAGGCTGACATTTGTTTGCAGAGATTTTCGCATGAAATTCAAAAACGAACCTTTCCTCATATTCTCCTCTGTTAAACTGACACAAAATTTCGCCGCCGAGATAGCATGCGGAATCGATTCCCGTGAAAATATCAACAGCAAATATAGCTTGGAAGGTATTTTGTACGAATTTAGAAGTTCGCATGCGCGATCCAGCACTATACGCCACACCTCGCGACATTGACACTTTTGAAAGTGACTCGACAGTCACCCCCCTACTTCCCTGATGTTACAACGCTGCAGCCGATACAACAAGTTATTATGACGTCATAGTTGCCATTTCTCTTTTGCCGCACTTGCGCCAGCAGACTACTTTTTGGCGGCTGCTCGCGAGTCTGTGGCCGCCGAGATTGTGTTCGGCGACACTGCTTCCCCATTTCCTGTTTGAAAGGACTTGTTGATTTCCTTGTTCTGTCTGGGCTGTGGACCGCGTGGCATTGCATCACAGTTCTTTGTGTTGACGTCGTCGAGCATTGCACACGCCAGGTGGTGACAGTCTTACCCAGTGGCTTGTCGTTTTTCGAGCTCTCGCAAACCAAAACAGAGACTGGTCAGTAATGAGGAGCTTGTAATTATCTTTATCGTGGGCAAAGTGCAATAAACGAAGACAGAAAAGAGGAGAACAACACAAGACGGGCACTACACTTTAACTGGTTTTTAATCGCAGAAGTCGCACGCAAGAAAACTAACAAACAAAACAACCACGGCAAAACCCAGCCTGATAACAAAAGAACGAGCAACATATTCAACTATCTAAATAGGAGAGGAACGTCCACCACCAGGGTGACATGTCCCTTTGCAAACAACCTTGCTGCACCACGTGCATTTCTTCCTCTTCGCCCACAATGAATCCTCACCCTCTAGCCCAATTTGCAGCTCTGTTCATTATCTGTTGTGGGCTGCAGCAGTCGATGTGCCATGTTATAACAGGCACCCAGGAACACTTTGCAACAAAAAAACGCGAGGCCAGAATTTTTGTGTCAGTACCCCTTAAAGGGCCAGTAAACAGCCCCTAGGTCCAAAAATTGCAATGAAGATAAATATGCGCACTTTTGCTGTGTGAACATGCTGCCTCAAGAATTTTGCGAGTACGTGCTATAATAAGGAAGTTACAGGGTTTAGAACATCCGTTTCAGCTGGTTTGAAATTTTCGCGCAGCCTCGCCACCCTTCTTCGCCACAGGGAGGGGAAGGCATAGCCCGTCGTCGGGACTCCGCCCACTTCGGCAACGTGACACGACGTCAGCAACTGACGTCATCGGCGAGCTCGATCAGTCGCAATGCACTTTCACTTGCTGCGGCTCCTGGTTGTTTATTGTTTACATTGTCGCACATGCTCCATAACTTGACGGGCAGTTTTCGGCTCTTCGATATTTTTAAACCTTTGTGACAGTTCACAGTGCAGTGCTCAGGAATGCATGCTTGCTTTCCAAGACGACTAAGGGGCGCGAGATCAAAGCGTGGAGAACCCCATGCGTCCTGTTTGAGCTACCGGAGATTCCCCCTCTCTTCGCGCTCGATTTGCAGCTGACAACTGAACAATGCTTCCTACAACGTGTTGCTCATGTCGAAGATGAAGTGTGTACAGGTGCCATGCAGTGCGAGGAATATACGCACGACAACTGCGTGGTTGAAGCCGTATCACCGCAGGGCCAAGAAACAAAGTGCAGTTTCGTAGCAGTGGGCGGGAACAGGAACTAACGTTAACTTGTTGAGACCTGGTTTAGACCTATCGATGAGCTCAGTTGTACGTCAAGTTGCCTATGGGCAAGTTTGCGTCACTGCTCGTACGAGGGTGATTGGTTAGGCAAAGGAAAGAGGCACGGGAATTGCTTTTCGAAATGGAGGGTCTGCGCGGCGCACAGGGCTGTAATATTCGGAAAATGTGATCGCAGTGGTCTACTGTACGCATTGGCGAGCTTGTTTGGGGGGTTTAAAAAAAAAAAAGTCGGAGCCTGTTTACTGGCCCTTTAATAAACCTACAATGATGAAATTAACAACAGTAGAGTTTTGAAAAACTGTGATCTATTAGTCTAAATAGGTTCATTGTTTCACTTCAGCGTCCATTTAAAGCACAGATTAGAACACTCGGCAGGTGACCATATTGCAAATGCTAGCATGATAACATTTCCAGAGGTTTGATTGATGGATGCAGGTGAACTTCAGTGTTCACATTGAAATGTTCTAAGCATGCTCTTAAGTGGCACTTTTTAAGTTCAGTCTTAACTTTTCATTAGTGCTGCGCAAAATTGGAAAATGAATGTCAATCAACTTGCTCACTCCTCGGAGCATCCCTGCAATGGAACCACCTTCCCAATGACATTGTTGCCATTGATGATAACAAACTGTTTACAGTGAAAGCTGTTGTGAGATCACAACAGCAGCTGATTTTTGTGGTGTAGTTATCCGCTGCCGCCGGTGTCCGTAATCGCTATCGCACAGGATAAGAAAAAAATATGCAGGCTCGGATGGGATTTGAACCTGGGCCCTCTGTGTGGCAGTCCAGTATTCTACCTCAGAGCCACACCGGTGCTTGAAACTCCTTCGCAAAAAGACCCTACACAGGTGTCATGTCGGGCAACGAATCACGTTAACGTATGTAATAAACGTAGTAGGAGAGTAAAATAACAACCAGCCGTCACACGATGCGAATCGTGTGACGAGTGGGTCTTTTAATGCTTCCAACCCATTGTGAAGGGCTCAGTCATAATTCTTCGTCATCAGCCACAGCATCTTGAAAGTCCACATAATGCCTTACAGATGTGTAGCGGGTACGACACTTTGCTGCGGAATGACGTATAATGTCATAGTAAGTGCTTCCCTAGTTCAGAAAAAATTATATCTATGGCATCGTGGATGCCTTGCAAGGGTACTTGTATTAGTTTTTCAGGAGAGTTTACCACGGGCTCAAGAAAGGCCACTCTTCCAGCTTTCGCTGTGACTGTGCTATGTGTTCCACACAGGCCTGGCGTTGTTGCAAGGCTTTATGTAGCTAACATTGTATAACTAGGGAATTTTGATATGTTATATTTATCATTTTGCTGCTAAGTATTTTGGCACAAATTAGCTAACACTGTATGTACAGGAATAATATAATCTTACATTGTTTCTTCATATTTGTACTTAACAGTCCTTTGTACAGCTACCTAAATACATTTATATATAGGTATTAGTATTACTAGTGTGTTGCTTTACTACATTACTGTATCACTTTCTTGCTGTATATTATACCTGTCGTGGTGGTCCAGTGGTTATGGTGCTTGATTGGTGACCCAAAAGTCACAGAGCCGAATCTCGGCCGCATTTTCAATGGAGGTGAAATGCTAGAGGCCTGCATACTTAGGTTTAGGTGCACGTTAACGATGCCCAGGGGGTCGAAATTTCCAGAGCCCTCCACTATGGCATCCCTCATAATCATATCGTGGTTCTGGGATGTAAAACCCCAACAATTATTATTATGTATAATTGTTGGGGTTTAACATCCCAAAACCACAATATGATTATGAGAGACACAATTATTATGCTGCATACTATCACTACCCAGTTGTTTTGTATCATTTCCCATTTCCCTCTGTAATGCCCTCATGCCTTGAGGGTGCAATAAATAAATAAACTGATGGCGCAGGGAGGAGAGCAAGATGCCCCCGCGACCCCCTCCACCGCCGCCTCAGCCCCAGCGGCCAGAAGCTGGCCAAATCCTTCTGTTGGTCAAGCAGGACGGTGGCGCAGCCAGTACGGGCCGTCTCCTGCTGCCGAGGCCAATGCCTCAACCTCCTCCCCAGCAGGTATTGCCTAGGCTGCAGTGCACTCTATTTCACATAGTCTACGCGAGTTTCTTGGAGAGGGAACAGGAAACTTGGAAAGAATAGCTGAGTTGAGCTAAGCCGCAAGGATGACGCAGCCGCTACGCATTCAATTTGAGTGGTGACTTCTATATTAATGAGAACTAACAAACAATAATGAAAGGAATGTATAGGGGATATTATGTAGTAATTAGGATATAAATCTGAAGAAAGTAAAGTGGACGAAAAGATGACTTGCTGCCGGCAGGGACCGAACCTGCGACCTTCGAATAACGCGTCCGATGCTCTACCACTGAGCTATGGCGGCGGTCATCCCCCCGTCCACCTTAACTCTTTCGCTACCGCACCTATTCAAATCGTTCAATTTGAACGATGCATTTCAAGTTTGAATTCTCGCGCCATCGTGCAGTTTACGGGCGCCTAGCGCCATCTAGGTAAGAAAAAGGGAAACGCACGAAGGGATCTGCGATGTTTTGCTTGTTTTTTGCTACGGGGAAGTTTTCTCTCACCGCAAAATGCTTCGGGTTGCTGCGCGCGCACGTCGGCATCGTAATCGCGTGTAGGCGTTCCCAAAAGACGACGCGTTTCTCGCGAATCCAGCACATCAAAAGTCGATTTTGAGTATGTAATCAGCAGCAGTGAGTCTGGAGAAGATGTTGACTTATGAGATATCAGCACCGATGATGAGGATGCGTCATGTCAAGATTCTTGGCACGGGCGAAAGACATGTTCCTCCTCCTCCACCTCCAAAAAAGTCCGAACACAAGCCCCAGGGGCAAGAAAAACGCTGAAATTGCAAGCTCTGCTATGACAAACGAAAGGCACAGATGAAAACAGCAGTTTTGTGTCAGCCATGTGGCGTCTATCTCTGTTTCATCCTGACGAGGGACTGCTTTCGAGAATGGCACAAGACGCACCCTCACTAACTTTCTTTTTCGTGGGAAGAACAGTTTTTTGCGATAATTTTTGAAACTTGTACAACCTTTTTGCAACATAAGAAGCTGCAAATTGTATATCTTGAATTTTTTTAACCTCATTATTTTTAAAGTTATCCTCTTTTTAAAGTGTTAAATGACTAATCACTGTATAAACTTTTCTTTATAAACATTTTTTTCATTAATATGTGTAGTAAATATATGTACAACAATTATGTTATTGGGCAGAGCGTTCTTTTAGCTACATTTTGCTACCAAACAATGTAAATAAGGCTTTAGTATCTAGCCGGAAAAAATTATTTTTCCCACCTAGTAAAAACGACCCCTTTTCCCGCGTTAGCAAAAGAGTTAAGGGGTATATATGTGCATTTAAACCTAGGAGTAAAACAGAAAGACGACCTAGTTGGTACTGATTCATTCTTGTATAACAGAAGCGCAAAAAGGACAAGGACAAGAAAGTGCACAACACAAGCGCTTGTCCTTGTCCTTTTTGTGCTTCTGTTATACAAGATTGAACCTAGAAGTGTTAGTCAGAGCCTATCAGAGCCATGGCGGCGAGTGTGGAACGCTCTTTTTTCTGCCTGTTGGTGTCACGTAGCACGTGATCTAGCACGGGACATTAGGAAGAAACTGTGGGCTCGAACGAAAGAACACCGGGACAGGCAAGAAAGGGTGTCACTGGTACACAGTAAAGTGCGAATCAACGGTCAACTTTTTGCTTGGGATAGTGAATGCGAAGATATAATTGCAGTGCAAAAAAACAAAGTTGGCATAGAAAAAAGAGTCACTCGAAGTCGACAGAAGTAACCCTGTTGAATGTGAGCACACGTAGTCTTGTTAATAATGTAGATCAATTCGAAGCTCTCCTTCTAGAAATTAAACCTGACATAGTTGCTGTCACGGAAACATGGCTGTACTCGGACATCTTAGACCATGAGGTCACGCTGTTGCGACCGGGTATTTGGATCCATCCCCTCCTCGGCAACCAGGTTGTTGCTACGATGGGGCAGCGTCGTACCCGGACTCCGTTTGGTAGCGTAGTCGAGTCTCCGGGTTGAGGAACTGATGCTAGCAAGTTGGGAAAACAATAACAAGTTTACTGGCACTTTTTGTACACTCAATTTACATCGTGGCAAGGTCAGAGTTCATCGACGAGTGAATTGGATGAGCCTGTTACCGAGGGCTCAGAGCCCCATTTCTCACTTAGCCCCGTCGTTTTAACCCCTCAGGCTGGCTCCTCCTTCTTGATGACCACCAATCACACACACGACCCCACCCACCATGGCACAGTCCATTTCACTGTCGCTGAGGGGTCGTTGCACTCTTGAAACAGCAAGGGTCAGGCGGTCGATGGCACGCCTGTGGGGGTAGAAGGGCAACAGGTTCCTCGGGCTTGTTTCTCGGACTCTTCCCCGAAGGGCAGAAAAGGGTTTGCGGCGACTCCTGTCAAAACATGCAGGTCAGGTCGTCTTGGCAGCACACCAATACAATCCCAGGTGGCCCATTGTGGAAACGTCTCCAACTTGGCCATCCCTCTATTAGGTCAAGATTCTTCCCATTGTCGATCGTTTGCCGTCCCGGGGATTCCGTTTCCAGGAAGGATGCAGGTGTTCTAGCAGTGTGGGAACGCATCGCCCTTCCATTCTCATGGTCAGCGCGTCGCCACCGACTGCCAGTCATAACAACGCCGCCAGGTTATGCGATTGTGCGCAAAGATAAACTAGAGGAGGGGGTGGCGTGGCACTTTTCTTCAATAAGGAATTGCGCTACTCTGTCTTGCCGGGCAAGCCTAGCATTGAAGCGGTGTGGTGCAAATTGCAGCTGCAAAAGAGCTGTGTATTCGTTGGAGTTATTTACAGACCACCTAATGCTGAGGCAAGTTATCTGGAACGTCTTCAGGGTTATATGCACGATCACGTGACGGGTGGTGTGATCATCATGGCTGGGGATCTCAATCTGCCTGAAATGGAATGGTCATCGTAAACAGTGCAAAGTGCTGCAAATGACGTGCTATTAGATATGTAGTTCAATTTTAACCTCGCACAACTGGTACTCATCCCCACACGTGTGCAGGGTAGATCCAGCTCTATTGTAGATGTCGTGCTCGTTAGTGATCATTTTCCAGAAGACCAGACGCGCATCGAAATCTTAGACGGTATATCTGATCACGGCTTAGTCCTATGCACACTGCCTCTATCTGGTCTTTCTCGACACCATGGCCCCGATAAACACGTTCTTGCATTCAACAGAGCAGACGACGCAGCAATAATAACATATCTTAATCATGAATCTCTGGCCTTCTATGATCTTTGCTTGGACAAAAATTGATTGATGGATCACATATTGTTACAATTCAAGGCATATGTCATTCATTGCATTGAGAACTTTGTCCCCACAGAGCAAAAAATTACAAGAAAGCATAATGCCTGGATCATACGCGAGATAGTTAATATAAAACGTAAAATCAGTAGGCTGAGGAAAGCTAGGAGGTGCATAAATCCCAGTGCATAAATCTGGGGACAAATCAACTCCATCAAACTACAGGCCCATTTCCCTAACTTGCACTAGCTGTAAACTACTCGAGCCTATTATCCTTAAATTCATTACAAAGTTTGTCAAAGACAATGACCTATTACACCCCAACCAGCACAGTTTTCGGAGAGGCCTATCGACCGTAACGCAACTAGCCGAAACAATCCACGATCTGGCCGAAGCAATCAATCAACACTCCCAAATTGATACAATCTTTATGGATTTCTCAAAGGCATTTGACCGGGTTTCCCATGAAAAGCTAGTTTTCCAGCTGGTTTGCAAACTCGGGGATGGGCCAGTGACCCGTTGGATATCTAACTACAGTCGAACCCACTTATAACGATCCCAGATATAACGATCTATCGGTTATAACGACCATATTTGGGTGCACTTACGATTTTCCTATGCTAACCATTGAAATTGCGTCCATATATAGCAAACATTTTTTTAAAGCCTCCTGAACGCTTCATACACAGTCGCGGTAAAAATATAGTGTATACGAAGCGAAAAAAAATTAGAACAGGTCTTCTAAAGGATGTTCTAAAGCAAGAGAGGCGCGTGCCCCGCTTCAGTTTACTCGCGACGAAGATACCCTAGATCAGCTAGCACTGCACGCTGATTTCGGACGCTGCGAGCGAGGTCGCTCACTTTCAAGTCATTTCTTCAGTGGCGGAATGGCAGTGAGGAATAAAAAAAAGAAAGAAATAAGAAGCAGCATAAAGCCTTGCGGTCACCTTTTCGCATGGCAAACTTTTCTGGCGCCGTTCTCTGCAGCTACGACCGCCTACGATGAAGCTATACCTTGGAACACAAGAAGCCATAAAATTCAATAAGCGATGACCGCGATAATTTTTCGCCGCATAGAAGTTAACTGCGTTGACGGCACAATGTGCAGCAAAATGTCTCGTCTTTTTGGTAACGGCAGAGACTGGTCGATCAATGATTACGAATTCTGCGCGATTGCGGCGATGCTTTCATGGATAAGCATCAGAGGAGAGCGAAGGCGATGTGGTGACCGGCGATGAACGTACCATTATAACTTATCACCGACAACCTTATCACAGTCATCTGCAGCTATCTGTGTGGCTGCACGTATGGCGTAAACTGTTCGGATTGACGGCGGTACGAGCAGTACAAGCGCAACGTTGCCGTTCGCAAGTTTGCCGCCACCGCGCCGTGTGAGATAAAGTGCGCGTCGCTTCGTGGATACGAAAGTAGCTCGCTGATATTGAGTGACATGGGCACTGAGCAACGTCGATTCACTTACAGCGTGCGTATACCGTGTATGCTTCGTGTTTTATTAGGTGACAGCTATGGCGCTAACCCAAGCATGCCGCGCCTCGTCGCGCAGGACTGTCAGAATATCGCGGAGACATAGTGCGCATTACTTGCAAAATGCTTGTATTCGCCATGTTGAACAAACAGGCTACCTGCCGCACCCGTGCACGGTCTGAAGGGAAGCAGACACAAAGAATGCACAAATGTGCGTAATACAGCAAGCGGCCCGGCACTTATGGCGTGAGCAGTGTAGGCGACACGCTGCACGCAACTAGCCAGGGATGATCGTCTCCACGTGGCGGTACCGCCGTTCAGTAAAACGGTGTCAGTTAATTGCAAAACCAGTTGAATTCACTCGTGCACGCTATGGTGGCTAGAGGGGAAGGTGTCAGCAACAACGCGCCGGAGACGAAGCATTTTTTCATGATGATGCGACGGCGCGGGAGGCATCTCGTTGCCGACAGCAGCGCCGCCGCATGGGCGCGTCCTCGGGCGCGTCTGTTGGCTCCCAGATTTCATCCACGCGCTGGCTTAGGTTCGCGGAGGTGTTTGGCACGGACGCGAGGCGCGTTTTCCGTCCACGACTTCTTACGGCGCACGCTAACCATACAACCAAATAATTTTCGAGATTAGGCAAACATATCAATGAAGCTGGCCCAACAAGAGCTTTGGTAATTGCTTCGTGCTGCTGAAGCTTTGTGTGGAGTGTAACGATTGGAAAACACTGCACCTCGGCTTATGCAGTGGGTGGTCGTTTGCGGGGGTATAGCCCCCCGTTTCGCTGGCAGCTTCTTATAAAAGTACGCAGCGACATTGGGGAACAAAGCTGGAACCAAATCTGGTGTTAGGGAAGGGCGACCACGGGGAATTTCCACTGTTTCACCGTTGATCACGTGTGTGTAGCTGCGAAATATAAACCCCTCGTGGAAGTGAAGTTCACAGACAGCGCTGTTCTTGGCCAGCGGCTTATCAGCTCGTGGAATGGAACGTTCCCATCCCTGGTGACGTTCATCATCGGCGGGATAACTGCGATGAGAGAGACCTTAATTTCTATCTTCTTTCCTGTCTCAGACATATCCCGTAGTGGATCCATATGCGAAACACTGTCTCTGCTGTCTCTGTTGCTTTGCCATCACGTAGCGTCAGCACATGCAAACAACAACCTCGCAGGTGAGCTGTCGGCGCGTTGTAGCGGATGCTTTTCAGCTTTCTTGCGAGCCTCGGTCGACCACATAAAGTAACTAAGGCACGCGTCCGCTGGTCCGGTGACGGCAACGGATAATCTATCGACGGGACGACACAACTTCACGACAGAAAGCGTTTTGTGTGCTGACGAGATCGGCAGCAACACTGGCGTTCGCCGCACAATTGTATTTTTCGCTCGCGAGAAAACGCGACATGCGTTTCTCGCTCGCGAACAATGCGGCATACGTTTATCATTCGCGAGAAACGTGACATGCTTTTCTCGCTCACAAAAACCACGACATACGTACGTTTCTCGGTCGCGAAAAACGCAACATGCGTTGCTCGCTTTAGTAGACAGCGTGCCATACACGCGTTTTCTGACTAGGAAATTCACGTTTCCCGCGAAGCGCCGGTGGCTACGGGAACGCCTTTTGCCATCAGGCACCAATACGCACAAACAAAAGCCGCAAGTCACATAACACGCGCTTTGCCGGAGAGAATCCACGAGACCACTTCGACAGACCTCGCTCTAGGCATCTCGGAGACGACGAGCACACCACCTGTCGGCGTCATGAAAATGTGCCGCACCGGCTTTCACGGCGCAGCCTGGCCGATGCTGACACCTCCCCCTCTAGCCACTATATGCACGCAGCGGATGAAGCACAGCGGGCACCGCTTCACAGAGCGGGAAGGCTTAACGTGACACCAGAAGGGTTGTTAGCACTTCTCAATAAAAATGCGCAGAAAAAGAAAGCGGCTATGTTGCCTAGATGTACGCCCATCAGCGCAGGAAGGCTCAGACCCGTGCAAGTCGTAGTTACTGTTCGGACGCTTTCCTGCAAGGACAAAATGTGTACAAGGGCAGACACAAGTGGGAGTCAACTTCAAAAATTTTTTTCTTGCTTAAAACAAAAAGTAACTTGATAAAACTTTATCATTTTGTGGGGAGGGCACGTTGCTAATAAATGCGCTATTTGGAGCATTTTTACTAGGACCACCTCAATGTTCAATTTACGACTGAACATTGGCCAAAACTAACTTTTTTGATAGTTTGCCGCCGGCTGTACGCACTATTTCGCTCTATATGCGGCTAAAACTATTTTTCGCGCATTGTGCAACTTCATGACCATCTTCTAACGCAAAATTTTCCTTTTCACTAAATGTAATGTTTCCAGAAAAAAAGTCCCAACATAGACCATATTTCTCATAATCAAGCCCATATAAAAAAATCGCGGTAGCACCAAAATTGACAAAACATTTTTTAAGTGTAAAGTCTATCATTGTCCTGCAGAAAAAAATTTGTCCCGGCCTAATTCCGAAAGAACGAAATTTTAAATAAATTGTTTTCCGTGTCATACTTACGAGCTTCTCAAAAAACTTCACATGAGCATTACGCTACTGAAAAATTTTTTTCACAAAAAGTATCTTGGTGGAAGACTTCTCTCTTCAGATAGATAGTCCTTAATTTTTTTCAAGCAAATCGCAGGTGGTCGAGCGCCAAGGTTGGGACAGTTGGCATGGAATGACCCCTGTATTTGTTTTTGGGAAGTTCGAATAGTAAAATTCCAGTGCGAATTGAATCTAATAGCAAACACTATTAGAAAAATATTCGAAATTTCGAATATTCGCACACCCCTACTTTTTAGGGCTTGTTTTTCTTTGTTAGACACAAAAGAGTGTTCCTCACTCGCCGCCATGACTGCGATCGGCACTGACTAACACTCTTAGGTTTAAATGCACATATATATCCCATAAAGCGGATGGGATTATGACCGCTGCCGTAGCTAGTGGTAGAGCATCAGACGCGTTATTCGAATTGTCGCAGGTTCAGTCCCTGCCGGCGGCAGGTTGTCTTTTCGTCCACTTTACTTTCTTCACATTTATATCCTAATCACTACAAATAACATCTCCTATACTTTCCTTGGCATTATTGTGTGTTAGTTCTCATTAATATTGTGTTTAACAAAGAAAAACGAGCCCTTAAAACCTGTCTCCTTTCTTTCTTTCGTTAGCATCTCTTGCACTTGCTCGTTGATAATCTTGCACTCTGATGGTGTCACTCTGTAAGGTTTATGCCGTGTGGGATGCGCCGATGTGGTGTTGATTCGGTGACGTGTTCGAGATGCTGGAATTGAAGGCATTTGGCTGCTTTTTGAGAAGTCGAACACTTTAGAATGCTTGGAGAGAACGTTGAGGAGGGTGTGACATTCACTTTGGCTAAGTGACTTGCTGATCATTTGTAGCAGTTGTAAATCCTCTGAACATTGAGAAGCTACATGTCTGTTCTCGCCTGCAGCATCAACAAGAGCAATCAGCGTCGTAGATGATTCGGGTTTGAATGCAGGAAGTTTCATGCCACCAGGCGACATAGCAGGCTCCATTGAACCGTTGATTGCCCACACACCTGTGCGACCGTTAACTACAGAGACTACGCAATGGGGAACTAAAATGTTCTTTTTCACATAGGCCCAATGAATTGGTTCGAGTGTGGCGTCGAACTTGGCGAGGTTGTTACTAGAACAAGTAGCTGGAACACACATGGCAGAGAATGCAGGAACGACCATGTCCTTGGAGACAAAAAAAAAAGTGCAATCATCACGGGCTGAATTCTCCAAGAGCGTCAATGGAAAACTACCGTGCACGGAAAGCTGCCCACTTCTGCAGTCAACGGTTGCCCCACACTCCCGCAAAAAATCAATTCCTGAAATAACGTCATGTGTGGATCGCGTAATAACAGCAAATTCTGTGGGAAACACATTGCCGCACAAAGACACATCCACAGTACAAACTGCCACAGGACACAACGCATCACCACTCACACCGCGGAATGTCACAACATGACTCAAACAAAACATCACCTTAGACCCGAGAAGGTTCTTGAAATTAACACTCATCACACAAATAGTCGTGCCTGTATCCGCAAGTGCCATGGTAGGGACGCCATCAATAAGTACGTGAACTTTGTTCTAGAGCATAAACAATGACGGAGGTATGTCTGTCGATAGTGCCTGGTATGCTGCGACCTCAGCCCCATTGGCCGCAGCTGCTAGTTTTCCGGCGGCGGTGATTGCGTGCGACGCCACGGTGATGGGGATCGTGGAGCACGTGGAGCTGGCGGCGAGTCAAGCTTCGATCAGAGGTTGGCTACGAGTAGCGTAAAGCAGCAGGTGCGCATGGAGGCCGTGGCATAGAGAACATGCGGTCGAAAGGCTGCGTATTCATGGGCAAGGGCTCTCGCTGGTACGAAGGGCGGTAGTTGCAAAAACGTGAGATGTGACCCGGAACACCACAGGTGTAGCACACCGGAGGAGGTCAAGACACGCCCGGCTGCTCAGAATAACCAGCCCTCTGAGAAGGTGTAGGATGGTAGTATCGCTCTTCACGGGCACCGTAGCCAGCCGACATTCGCTGAGGAAAATGAGGTGAGCGCAAACTTCGTTCGTCATTCAAGGGTGACCAATATGAGAACCCAGAGCCGTGTGCCTGTGTGTGCCAGAGCCGTGTGCCGAATTAACTGATAGTTGCCATGGAGCCAGGGTAGCCAGTGCTCGTGCGCATTCTTTGTCTCTTTCATAGCCTTCCTAGAAGTTGTTGGCCCGTGAGAGATTTGCTGACATCGAAGCAATTCTTCTCTCACAATCTGCCGCATTGTCGACGCCAGGTGATTGGGCATCATTGTGTCAACACTAGCCACCGTCGTGACGTTAGAGAGACAGCCAAATTTTGGCGCTATCCATTGCATCTTTAGTGTTTTGAATGTGCGACAATGTTGCATCATGCGGACTCGGAGGTCAAGCTCTCTTTTCGAATGAGCAAATTGTACACGTCTTCTGCCATCCCTTTCAGAACATGTCCATCCTTATCCTCTTCAGGCATCCTGGCTTCCACTATGTTGTACGGCTTCAAAATTTCTTCAATGTATGCGGTACACGTCTCACCTGGAAGCTGTGTCCTCTGAGCCAATGTGTGCTCCACCCGCTTCTTCGCATTGGAATCACCGAAGCACTTCTGTACTTCCTCAACAAAACGATCCCAAGATGTGAGCATGTCTTTGTGGTTCTCATACCACATGAGACCTGTGTTAGTGAAAATACAACATGACTGAGCTGCTCTGCTGAGTCCCAGCCGTTGCTTCTGCTCACCCTCTTGTATTTCTTCAGCCACTCGTCCACGTCTTCACCAGAGGTCCCACCAAAATTTCGGCGAAACTCGATAGTAAGGCAAGAAACCTATCGGTGTCGCCCTCGAAGCATCAGTGCTCTGATCATGGGACGTCTCGATCGGCGGCTGCGGCGAAGTCCGGGTAGTGGTGCTTCTGTCATTGGGTTTGTTGTACTCCGTACCTTCCACCAAACTAATAAGGCGGCAATAGGGGCTAGTTGGTACGTCTTCATGCTTGTGATGTGCTGCCGGAGGACACGGACCAGAGGAAACGAGGAGAACAACACAGGGTGATGCACTCGCAACGTTGTGAGTTAGCGCATCACCCTGTGTTGTTTTCCTCGTTTTCTCTGGTCCGTGTCCTCCGACAGCACACCACAAGCATGAATTCCACCAAACTGTTACGTGCACAGGAGTAAGCACAGAGGCACAAAAGACCATGGTGATCGCAGGAGCAACGTCGTCGTCCTCTTCCTCTTCTCTCGGTTCCCTCTGGCGCATGCGTTACAATATGTGCACATTAAAGGGGAATTCTGGCGTATTTCTGGCCGTATTAACCCTTTCATGGCCTATGACATACATGGATGTCCTCTCCAAACATCTTCAAAACTGTCAATCACGTACGTACATGTACATCATCGCTTGTATGTTTAAAAAGCGTGCCTTTTTCGATCATTTCTTTTGCTTGGCATGTGCTGCCTCATTGTGGGGATGCATGAACTTTTTTTCTTGCGCCGGTGTCTATCCGTGTTTTGTTTTAAATGCGAAGCATTTCTTAGCGAACTTCTGCGACTTTGAGTGTATCTATCTATCTATCTATCTATCTAGCCGCCTACGACTTTGTTCTCTCCTGGCCGTTCCGTTAGTCGGATGTATACCAAAATTGGTGTGTCATAACATGGCCTTATCACGAACACAAATGACAGGTCATATCATGAAAATCATGACACGCATGTCATGAACAGCATGATTTACATTCCACGGCCTTTGGGCTCCCTGGCCGTTCCGTTAATCGGATGTATACCAAAATTGGTGTGTCATAACATGGCCTTATCAGGAACATAAATGACAGGTCATATCATGAAAATCATGACACGCGTGTCATGATCAGCATGATTTACATTCCACGGCCTTTGGGCTCTCGCGGCCGTTCCGTTAATTTCATATATACCAAAATTGGTACGGCGTGACAAGAGTTCATGGCGAACATAATGACAGGTCCTAACATGCAAATCATGACGCGCATGTCATGTGCAGCATGATTGACATGACATGGTCTCGGGGCGCTCGCGGCCGTTTAAATGGAGGGATACATACGAAAACTGGTGTGACGAGACATTTCTGTATGACGAACATAACTGACACGTGGTAACATGAAAATAATGATATGCATGTCATGTATGACATGATTTACATGCCACGCTCATGGCGCACTCGCGGCCGTTTCGCTAGATTGATATACACCAAAATTGGTATTGTGCGATGTGACTTTATGAAGAACATGAATAACAGGTGGTAGCACGAAAACCATGACATCCATGACATGTATGTCATGATTTACATGCCACGCTCATGGTGCATTCGCGTCCGTTTCGCTTGCGTGATATACACCAAAATTGGTGTTACGTGACACGACAATATGACGAACATAACTGACACGTGGTAACATGAAAATCATGACATGCAAGTCATGTACGACCTGATTTGCATGCCACGCTCATGATGCGCTAGCGGCAGTTTCGGTAGATTGATATACACCAAATTTGGTATTGCGCGATGTGACTGTATGAAGAACATTAATGACAGTTGGTAAGATGAAAACCATGACATGCATGTCATATATGTCATGATTTACATGCCACGCTCATGGTGCATTCGCGTCCGTTTCGCTTGCGTGATATACACCAAAATTGGTGTTACGCGGCACGACTGTATGACGAACGTAAGTGAGACGTGGTATCATAAAAATCATGACATGCAAGTCATGTACGACCTGATTTACATGCCACGCTCATGCGGCGCTAGCGGCAGTTTCAGTAGATTGATATACACCAAAATTGGTATTGCGCGATGTGACTGTATGAAGAACATGAATGACAGTTGGTAAGATGAAAACCATGACATGCATGTCATGTATGTCATGATTTAATTGGCACGCTCATGATGCATTCGCGGCCGCTTCGTTAGCTCGATGTACACCAAAATTGCTATTGCGCGAAGCGACTGTACGACGACGGTAAACGAGACGTGGTAACATGAAAATTATGACATGCACGACATGATTTACATGTCATGCTCATGACGCACTCGTGCCGTTTCGCTTGCTTGACACACCAAAATTGGTATTGCGCGACGCGCCTGCATGACGAACGTAAATGAGAGGTGGTAACATGGAAATCATGACATGCAGGTTATGTATGTCATGATTACATGCCGCGCTCATTATGCATCCCCGGCCGTTTCGCTAGCTTGGTATACACCAAAATTGGTATTGCGCGACGCCACTGTATGATGAACGTAAATGAAAGGTGGTAACATGATGATCATGACATGCATGAAATGTACGTCATGATTTACATGCCATGCTCATGGCGCACTCGTGGCCGTTTCGCTAGACTGATATGCACCAAAATTGGTATTGCGCGATGTGACTGTATGAAGAACATGAATAACAGGTGGTAACATGAAAACTATGACATGCATGCCGTGTATGTCATGACTTACATGCCACGCTCATGGTGCATTCGCAGCCGTTTCGATAGCTTGATATACACCAAAACTGGTATTGCGCGATGTGACTGTGTGATGAACATTAGTGACAGGTGGTAACATGAAAAACCATAATAATCATGTCATGTATGGCATGATTTACATGCTCTACTCATGGTGCACTCGCGGCCATTTTGCTCCTTTGATATACACCAAAATTGGTATTGCGCGATGTGACTGTATGACGAACATAAATGAGAGGTCTTAACATGCGAATCATGTTATGCATGTCATGTACGGTATGATTTACATGCCACTGTCATGGTGCACTTCCGGCCGTTTTGTTAACGTGATATATGCCAAAATTGGTATGGCATGGCACGAGTGCGTGATGAACATAAACGACAGGTCATGCATTTATATACCAGAATATGCGTTTCATTGGCATGGTGTACACTAGATTGTGCATGCATGCGTGCATGGCAAACATGCGATATATGGTGGACTAGATGCCATGGCTTGAATGATTTCATTTGGCTCAAAGATAAACAAGGCGATGTATGCAGCTCCTTGCTGGCTGCTTCGCATTACATCGATTCCCACAGTGCGTGGGATCTGCCGAATTTTTTTTTTTTTATGCTTTACAACAGCGATGTGTCAACTATCTTGCGCATCTGTTCGCGCCAGGCGTGCGCCGGCTAGTTTCGGTTTCCTCCTTTGGGTGGTTCCCGCTTCTCGCGCCCATAAAACTGATGGCTGTCTGGATTGGAATCTCTCAAAGGGTGACCGCTTTGTTACTCTCTCATTTATTGCTCCCTGGGGAGCGATTACACCCATTTCCATGCAGGTGCGGACTTACTCAAACGATGCCGCGTGGTTGTGTTTCCTGTATTTGAGACTCACAAAAACCGCTTCCGTCTCATTGATGATAAGCTGAAAAGTTATTATTCGTTTCTCACTTGTTTTTGCTTCCCAGACGCACGCAGAACCATAAAGTTTTCTTCAGTGCGCTCACCTGCGTGGTTTGTTCGCGCAATGGAAGAGCGTGCCGGTTGCTCTGCTGTAAGTGAGTTGAACGGCGATTCAGAGGAATCGCCACTTGACTGCCGAATCAGAATCTGATTCATCAAATGTCAGCCCGTCAGACAAGAAGTTACCTTCGAGTTAAGACTCGGGTGTTGATGAACGAGCAACATTTCAAAAGCGTGCATGGCGAGACGATGTTGACTGGATCAGAGGTGACTTTTGTGCCTCCACGTTTTCATTTGACGCCACTTTGTGCAGTTATTTTTGTACGACCTCTTTGAACTGTGTTTATTGCAACGCATCATTTTTTAACGGTCGTGTAAGCTTTTCTTAGAATTTATCTTGGTGTTACATACTCATGAATACAGTCAACGTCCAATTTTTCGGACTCCCTAGGGACCGCGAAGTCGTCCGAAAAATCGGGCAGTCCGAAAAAACGAATTCATGCTTTTTTATTCCGCTCAAGCGGTCAAATCGCCACAGCCACGTCCGAAATAGCTTTAATGCCTCCCAGTACAATTATCAGGCATTTTGGTGTGCACCCAGGCTCTCGCAAATACATTCGGTGCCTGCCGCGAACCCTGCTTAACTACGAGCCAACCGCTACTTGCAAGTTCGCATCTCGTGATGAGCGCCGCTGATACCAGCAAAGCGCGGGATAGATTACGGCTCTCTCGCATGGAGCGTTTGGAAACGATGAAGCGGAACACAAAGACTGTGGCGGAAGAGCGGACGACTCGTCCGGCTTTCCCCGATGCGTGTGCGCATGTAAACGATGCGCACACACATCGCCGAATCTCCGCCGGTACGGAGCATTTGCTGCCGTGTCAAGCCGATCGTTTCTAGTTGTGTGCAGCATATCGCCAACTAAGCTGACGCCGTCACTGTACTGTTGCTATATCGTACGCACGCATTTATCATGAAAGGGTTCGTGATGCGCACTGTGTTCCTGACCGCACACGGGCGCGGCAATGACGAGCTGGTTTCGTCCGTGAAGGCAACGCGTCTGTGCGGCGCACTTGGCGGTCTCGCACAAAGAGGCAGCAGGAATGGCGGCGCGGCGCGTTTGGATTATCGCCTAGATTAAATGCGTGCAGTACGCATGCAACTGCGCTAGGCCACATGCACTAGCGAGCAGTTAACTGAAGATGCTTATCGTAAGGGTTGTCAGCGATTAAGCCGTACTGGCGCGTTTGCCACCTGCCGCCATCACGCCTCCGTGCATTTCCGCTCCTTATCCGTAAAGACATCGCAGCACGGCGCCGTGATAGCGGCCCCTTTGAATTTTTGGTCTGCTTCACCCCACAACGCTTCGGCATTGCGGCAAAGCGGACTTTTGGACTCTGCTGCTGTCGCAAACAGATCGACTCGCGAAAGCGCTGGTTTGAACCTACGAGATGATAGACGCGGCAGAGGTGGGCCTTCAAATACTGCCTTTCGGACCTGCAATTTGGGCAGAAAGTCCGAAAAATCGGACACGGAAAAGTTTCAGCGTCCGAAATTTCGGACGTTCTAATACATGGACGTCTATGGGGCTGGTGACGGTGCCGCGAAAGCGTCCGAATTTTCGAGCATGTCCGGAAAATCGGGCGTCCGAAAAATCGGGCGTCCGAAAAATCGGCATTTGACTGTAAACCATGTGTATGTAACAACACAAACAATTTTTTGTAACTTTATGGTCACCCAAAAAAATTACGATAATTTTATTTCTGAAATAGATTCGTCTGAAGAATTTAAATCATCAATAAAAAAAGATCTTCCCTGGGGGGTCGCATTTGGTTAAAAAATTCTACTCTCAAAGGGTTAAGATATCGACGTTTTCAAATAGTATTGACAGTCCTGTTAACTGCTAAGGTGATTCAATTTGCTTAGAGACTCGTCAATAATGTTAAATAACCAAAAACTTGATCTGTTGAAACTGCAGTTGGCAGCTGCTTCGTGCAACGTCTACAATGATATCATAGAATAATGCCACTGCAATGAAAAGAGGCACAGAAGTGTTTTTGCTGGAGGACAAGTTGACACACCGAACAGTGCAACACCACCTGCCCCACAGAGAGCTCTTGAAAGGAAACGAGCGATAACAGACACCCCGGGTTTTCATTTCTCTGTTCTTGGAACCTTCAGTGCCCACACCAGCTTCTCCCTATTGCTTTTTACCGCACACAATGCAGCTTAGAAAACCAAGCAACCATCTGTGGTGGTCGTCGTTACCATGGTCTCGTTGAAAAAAGAGCCTGCTTCGTCTCCTTGGTGAGAAGGGGGGGATAGCTTGAATGGCGTGGAAATTTGAAATTGGCAGTGAAATTGGAGGGCATGCTTGCTCGGAATATTAGTACTGTAGTTTTTCTTTTCTAACTCTAAAATGTTTCTTAGCTAGGTTGGTGCAAGCGCACGTCCAAAAGGTTGGGCCTTCTTTATTTCTGGACATGCGCTTTCCGCACAAGCCATGTTTGGAAAGCGCGTGACCTCTCCCACCAAAACTGATACCCAGCTGGCATTGCTGTAGCGGCACTCGGCGCACATTCTTATATGCCACAGCAACCACCTGCTGCTGCGGTGCAGGGGAGGGGAATCCCGGCACCACAAGGGAAGGTCCAGACTCAGAAGGGAAAGCGCACAGGAATAGTTGGCAAACTATGTAAGTGCGCTGACATGTGCAACGTGTGGTTAATGGCAAAGCATCAACAATGCGGGAGTGCGCATTTGTCTGCCGTATCAGCTGGCCTTCAACACCACTTTGCAGCACCACCTCGTAACAACAGCCTAGCCAAAAGAAATGCTTTCGTGTTCTCGTCTCGTAACAGTGTGCTTGTTGTTCCTCTGCAACTTTTGCTAAAGATGTGCACTTGCTGTTTCTCATTCACTGTCATCCCGTGCCGAACAACATTGCACCTTCTTCGGCAGGTCCTCCTCCATGTCGGAGATCCAACCACCATGTTCATGGCCACTGACTGCTCAACTATGCAGACAGCGGCAGTGCCTGCAGAAGTTACTACAACACGTATGTTTCCTTTATTTTTTTCTTTGGAACACCATTGTTTTCAGTGCCCCTTCCAGAGCTGTGAATGTGTGCATGATGGAATGTTCCAAATTGCCCTGGTATTTAGCCTATGTTAACACGTTACATACCTCTGCAAATGAATTACTACATTGTCAGGAATTTCTTTGAAATGCAGTGCACAGACCCAGTCAAGAACACAAGAGCCTTTTTGCACCTCAACAGCTCGGAGTCACTTGACCTGAGTGTAAACGTCGCATGTGACATCATACCACCGCCGTGCAATTTGATTGAAAGGCAGTGTTCTGCCTCTCGTTGCATAAGTGTAAATTTTGCTAGTGTAAGCAGTTGGCCCATGTTACTGGGGAGGGGGGCAATAACGTATGCTGTGCCGCTTCGTAGTTCTGGCTATTTTGCCAGCATCACTACTGCTAGAGCCTGGGTCGACAGTGACGTGCCTTGCTCCCAATGACGTCATATGTGACAGTTCTGCTCTATCCAAAAAAAAAAAATAATGTGCGCAGTTGCACTCAACGTGAAAGCTGTAGGTAGTGCGGAGCAATAATTCACCTCTCCTTCAGCGATGCTCGCATTCACGGGCAATCGCACACTGGCATTCCAAATGTGCAGCTTGCTCAGCGTCCATGGCAGGAAAGGCAACCTTTATTTGTGATGCAGTGTAACGCCACCTAGACTAGTTTCATGGTCTGCACGCGACGTCACAGACCTTGTCCGATGGAGGGGGATGCTATCGCCCGTGGCTGCGTCGGACAGGGGCTCCGCCTGCAGTGTGCGACTGTGATCTGTGTCTTTCTTGTTTTTTGTACAGCGTCGACTAACCGAATGCGTCCAATTATGCAAACTGCATGAACACACTAATTGGCACCACAGATGATAACGTCTGTTTCCTGTTTCCATCAGACAAGGTCTGTGACGTCATGGAGTGAGCGCGCAGTCGAGTGGCGCCCTCTCCCCTTCTCATTTCCCTGCACCTCACCCTCTCTGCCCTTTTCCACCCGCTTGCTATACTGTACTATACACGGCTATGATATGCTTTGCCCTTCCTATACATGGCTATGCTATACATGGTTTTTTCTGTGCGACGCTAAGCATGTATCCACACGACGGACTTCTCCGCGGAAATCTCTTCTGCGGACGATTGTTCCGCCGCTCGTCTGGCTGCGAAGCACATCCACACGACGGAAGAGGCGAGTAGACGGACGCGCCGGAGAAAAAAAAAATGGTGCACTGTCTGAAGCGAGAGCTGCCCGCTTCGAATCTTTAAGCTCTTCGTCCCACATTGCGTGGGCTGTTAGTCCCAACCTGATGATTGTGTCGGCTTTAGGTTTGTGTCCTCGAGCTTCGCCGGCAACGTATTCATGACAATTTGCTACTGTTTCCGAGCGCCGTACTCGTTTTCTGAGAGCTGTAGGCTTAACGGGAGAACATGAGCTCGGTGATCTGCGATAGCACGAGTGCTACCAAATCTCGGAGGTCATAATAATGTGCAAATGCTTGCTTGTTCCTTTTTTCTCTAGATGGCGCGAGCAGTCTGAAAGTCGAAAACACATTCATCGCTAGCAAAAGTATTGAAGGTTTTTATGTTTCCGTCCATAGAGTTTCCTAAAATGACCTAGAGGGAACTCTGGCGCTGCGATCGTTCAGCCACCATGGGAATGATGGGTAGTACACGGATTTGCATAGTCTTCGTGCTTGTGGGCTTCGAACGCACTTGTGGCTTTGTTTATTGCCTTGTTTTGGTTTTCTTTCGGATAAAAGAATGGATCGTTGGGAACTTCGTGACCAGATTTGAATCGGTGAGCCTAAAGAAGTTAAAGTGGTGAAGTGAAACTGCTGATTTTTGCTGAACTTCGTTTTGCGACAAAGCAGATGCAGGCGACGCGGAGCCAAATGGAGCCGAAAGAACGAAGTTTAGACAAATCCGTGTACTACCCATAATTCCCATGCTGGCTGAAGCGCGATGCATTGCAGCTCCCATAGACAGTAGCGCCAGAGTTCCCTCTAGTAAGTATTGTAGGAAACTCTATGTTTTCGTCTATGGGCGCGGAGAAAAAAAAAAGGCAGCGCTTGTTGCCAGACCTATAATGGCACCCTCGGCTAAATCCGTTGTGTTATTTCGTGCGAATCCGAATGCGAAAAAGAGCTTGGCATTTTTCGTCCGCGGACGCGGCAGGGATGGCACAAATCCGTGACGCGGGGTCACGTGATGCGCCGTCCGCAGCGGAAAAGACGGATTCGGTCCGTCGTGTGGATACACGCTAAGCGGCGAGATAAGATGGCAACATATGAAGACGGCATGCTCCCTTCCTCCTTTCCCTCCTCCTCAGCCTCACTTCCCTTTCCTGCCCCCTTGCTATACAGTCGAACCTCGTTAATACGTAACCGCTTTAAGCGTACTAACGGTTAAAACGTAGTTGCGACGAATCGCCGACCAAGTCTCATAGAGCCTAATGCATTCGCTGACCGCTTAAGCCGCAGTGCTTCGTCCTACGCCTACCGGTTAGTGCGTACCGCGATAACTTTGTGTGGCATAAAATTTTGCTGCGCCGCTGAACTTATACTGCGCCGCTGAACCGGACGCCATAACGTGCCGCCAAAGGTTTTCCATCTTTTCGAGAAGTGCGTAAATTGGTCGATCACTGATTCCGCTTACAAGAACAGAAATCTGGGGGAGTTTGTAAGAATTCATCATAGAGCAGGTAGCGCAAAACTTCCGACTTCCGCGCGATTGCGGCGACGCCTTTGCGGGTAAGCATCGGGAAAGAACGAAGGTGAGGCGGCGGCCCTGACGAACGCGCCAGCATGATCGCCGGCAACCTTATCACAAGAGGTATCTTCAGATATCTGCCCGGGCACACGTGCGTCGCAGCACTACTTTGAGCCTACTGCACGCCTTTAATAGGCGACAACCTGCACGCGCTGGGCCGCCAATCCCTGCCGCGTCGTTGTGCGGGGCCTTGTTCAAGCGCGCGCCGCTTTGTAAAAACGAAAGCAGCTCGCTGTTGCGGAGTTGAGCGTTGCTGGTCGCGGGCGACGCAAAACCTCTTGGCATTGACGCTATCATGCTAAACGCAAGCGTGCGGCACAGCAAGCGTAGCGCTGTTGTAACCATACTGCACGCTTTTATTGGGCGACCACCCAAACGCGCTTCAGTCCACTGCCAGCACCGCTAGAGCGTCGCGAAGTGCGCATCGCTTGCAGGAAGTTCGTCATCGCCGCGTTAACCGAACGAGCTACTCGCCGCATCTGTGCATGGTCTGGAGCGAAGTGAGTACGAAGAACACTCCCACGACAAATGTGCGCGTGCGGTACAGCAAGCGGCCCGGCAGTGACGGCGTGAGCCGAGAAGGTGACGCGCTGCACGCAACTAGCCAGGAGACGATCGGCTCCACGCAGCCGTAACGCGTTTCGCTGGAACTGCGTCAGTTTTCGTTTAGGAGCAGATCGCGGTACAGACGCACGCACATATATCGCGGAAAGCTGACACTGTCCGTTCTGTCGCTATGTCGGTCACTGCGTATACCGGACCCTGTAATAGTTCCGAAATGCTCCTTGGCGTCGCCACCGCGCCCTATCGGACGGTCGTGCGAGAGTACCAGAATCTGTTATCCACTTTGGCAAAGAGAAAGAAAAGGCTTTGCAATGGGTACTTTAGGCAACATTTGCTGTGGCACTGTATTTATTTCTTTGCTGGCGGCGATGGCGTACGCGAGGAGATGCAAATTTTTACTTGGTGGTTAATGCGTACTACCGTTTAGTGCGTAGTTATGCGGCGTTCCCGGCAGGTACGCATTAACGAGGTTCCACTGTACATGGCTATGCTATGCATGGTTTTGTCTGCACGACGCCAAGAAACATGAGACGACGATGATAGCATACGATGACAGCATACGACAGCCCGGGCCCCTTAATTGCTGTTCACATAAAAGGCACAAGTTCATGGGAAGATGGCAGCTTGAAGGGATGAAAAATTCCTCAACACGGGCTCCAGCGACACCCTGCCCTGTGTCATCTGACCCTGAGCTCTTGTGGTGCAAATGGAATCTCAGACCCCACACCTCGCTTCGCAGCGCTTGCACCATGTGCCTTCGGCATTTGTGCTTTGCTGCATGCACGACCCGTGGTGATATCAGTACCGGGTGGCATGGAACATGCGCTTTGCAGCGCGCTAGTCTCCTCCATCTGGCAGCGCTCCCTTTGCACCCTCCTCGCATTCTTCCACATACCAAATGCTACGGGCTAATTCCATTCGATACACTTAAAGGGACACTAAAGGCAAATATTAAGTCGACGTTGATTGCTGAAATAGCGGTCCAGAAACCTCGTAGTGCTGCTTTTGTGCCAAGGAAGTGCTTATTTTGAAATAAAATCACGTTTTTAGTGGTCCGCATCGCGTTAGCGCGCTTCAAATATCCCGCCTGAAAATACGACTCTCATACGTCACTGCTGCCGTGCCCAACGTTGCCCGCTTTTACTGCGCGGCCGCCGACACTAGTAGCAGCCGAGCGGAAGTAGCGGGACCCACAGTAGCAACAACGGCGCTGCGGCAAAGACTTGCTCGGATGGGCACATTCAAAACCGTCACCAAGTTGCGGTTGGTCTCGTAATCCTCAGTACGAAAGTGCAGCGAGCACACACGCGGAGGTTTTGACTGTTTAGCACACTGGCGCAATGGCATGACACTAAGCCACTTCGAGCGTAAGGGTTCATTCCGCGTCACCCAGTGAAAAGACACACCGGTTTCCTTGCTGCAGCACCGGCGTTGTGCACCATTCGGGCATCCGGCAATATCACACGCATGCGGCATTTTGTCAAACTTTCTGTCAGAGCGACTTTCACAAGCGCGCAAAACACGCACGGCAGTACGCGATCCCGAAACACTGAGACGGGCGAGGCGCAGTTCGGCGAAAACGGAACCTTTGAACCACGCGCGCCGTTCCCCATGGCAACGCCACGGAGGTTTTGTTTTCCATGAATCAATCGGAAACGAACAAACAGCATTTTATTACGTCTTTTGTTGCTCGGAATGTTCTTTTTTTACTGCTGCTAGTTTGATTACTAGTGATTTATTGTAGGCCGACTTCCCTACGTCATCGGGATCACTTCGAAAATGTCCCACTCGTGGCGCTCATCATGTGATACATTTAGCTTAATTTCTCGGTAAGTAGGGCACTGCTGTTGATAATATTGCCGTTTTAGAAGTTGTCATACATTGGGCTTTCACTCTGACATAAATTGTTATTTGCCTTTAGTGTCCCTTTAAGTGGACACCCTAAAATTTTTAATCTTTCATTGATTTTGATGAAGCTTGCAGTGTTTGCGCATATTTGTGTGCAATTTTGCTCATGAATGTTCAACATAACACAGCTTCTGTTCAAATCGGTCTAGAACATTATTCTGACATGCTGATTTTATTTCTAACTTTCTGTCTAGGAAAACATCTTGCTCCAACAAGGCACATCAAATGTTTGATAATTGCACAGGAAAAATTATTGCATATTCGAAATCGGCACCCAAGTACAGTAGAACCTCATTGATGTGTTTCCGAAAAAGAAACGTAGAAAGTACACGTACAATCCAAATCCAGTAAAAAATTGAGGCTGACAAGCCCATATTGAAGTGCAAGGGCAAAAAACATTTATTTCTCAAAAAACATGGAGGGACTCCTCGATTTTCGTATTCCTGGCATCTCGCTGCCAGCCAGAGGTCAGCCAGCTAGTTCCGGAAATAACGTTGGGGCCACGTGTGTTGAAATCCCAAGACAGCCCGAATATTGCAAAATCGAACGCTACTGCCGTGTCAGCAGACGAAACTTTGCATCGCGTGAGGGTCGGTTCTTTCTGCATTGCCGCTTGGAAAATGGGGCTAGGTTCGCCGAAGAGAAACTGATATTCTCGAGCATACGCATTTGTGATACGATCACGTACATTCGCAAGATCACGTGCTACTTGCTCCGTCCGTGAAGAAAACTGCTGCCCCGCTAAAGGCTTAACAAGCTCAACTCTGCGTAGTGCACGTAACAATCACGGTAGAACACAATATGCGAAATCTTGCGAAAGCGATAAGCGTCCTTGAAAGCGACAGCTGCTTGCGGCTATGGCATACTACGTCGCACACTCGTGCTGATCAGTTTGTGTTGTCTTAACCTGAGACATGCGGCGGTATGTTCGCCGCCACTCGTAATCACACCATCTCGCATGGCAGAGCGGATTTTAAAAGACAACGCCCGGCGTAATGGCAACCGAAGGTGAAGTCCCCAAGCGCCCGCATTGCGATCCATCGAGTCCTCACAAAGATGGCGGTGAGCAGCATCGTCTCGTTATGGCGTCTGATTACCAGAAACCTTCCAGATATCTTCCAGAACAAATTTTTCCTGGCAGGTTCTGACGACCCACCGCTAGTAGGCAGAATTGTCCAGCCAGAGAAAAACGAATGCCAACTGGAATTGCGCTGCGCGATGGGCGGAGCAACCCGAAAACGAACACGCTCCGGGAGAAAAGTGTGGGGGAAGTAATTAGCCATATTCACTAGTCACAATGGTGGCGTTGCTATTGTTATGTGTCGCGGCGTGTTGTGCAGCGGCGGGGGCATGTGCGTTTCCGTAGGTCTGGTACCGAATCATGGTGGACTGGAGGAGCGACAGCCTCGAGTTCTCTGGGGGCCGCATTGTGATCAGTTCCCCCAGCTGTTGTTGTAGCCATGGGGTCTGAACAAAAGTGTGTGAAACGAGTGTGCATCTATGTACCGTGCTGCGGATGAGGAACTTGCAACGCTCAGTGAAATTGTGCCAAGTGCTACAGAAAAAAACTTTTTTTTAAGCCATTTGAAGATTTTGACGGCCAGCGTCGCCGCCTGCCTTCAGGTCGGTGTGTGGTTGACTGAGAGCAGCGATTGAGCAATTCGAAGAAAATGCGGAGAGGACAATTAAGCAAAGCAGAGAAAGCACGGAGGGGGGAAAGGCACTGCAGAGAAGTCGCCGCGCAGCAGCTGTCTGCCACTTCACGCTTCACAAGTACACGAGAGGGCCCTTTTTGCACACCTGAATAAGAGTTTCTGGCCACAAAACGTATCATACGACCGCAGTTTTTTGCGGTGCTGAACGTTGCTGCCGAATAATCATATTTTCCGGGAACGTATTAACCGGAATGTATTACGCACTGCTGTATTGTGTTATTTTTAATTTTTGCGATTGCGAGCGTAGGAGCCGGGAAATCATACTAAGCGGGAACGTATCAACGAGGTTCTACTTACACATTAACTCAGCGTAGTGTCCCCCCTTAGTGTCCCAGATTTTCCAGGAGGCTCCCGGATTTCGGCCATTTCTTACGTTTGTACGGTTGGCAGGAAAATCTCCCGGCAATCGAAATTTCTGTGCGTGGTCTGGCCATATTGATAAGAATCCAACCCAGTACGATCCAGACTTTTTGCTAACCCATTGCATATAGCATTATGTAAACCAATAGGCGTTGATGTAAACGTGCAGTAGAATCTCGGTGATACAAAACCGGCAGATACGCATTCATGAAATTCCCGAGCCGAATTCCGCTGTGTCTAATGGGCCAGAATTCGGATGTAACACTTTTCCACGTAGCAGGTGGTGATATGAACTTTAGTACTGAAACCGCCAAGCGACTGCTGAGAGCAGTGTGCTGGAAGCTTCAGAACTACGTGCGCGACCAGTACACACACTGTCAGAACTGTGGTTATCCAGTGATTCCACTCCTGCGGCAACTGTGCCAAAGTGCACCAAATTGGATTTACTGCACGATCCTGGTAATATTGACGGAAATTGTGCTAAACTGCACCAGAATCTCTGCCTTGGGGGCGTCTGTCACTGGCAGTTGCACTACCTGCGCGTGAAAATGTGCAGCTTGATCTTGGGGACGATAAAGACACAACCACGGATCAAGAATTATTCCGCTGAATAAACAGCGCTCGCGGGTGCTTCTCAAGTAAGTCACGATGCCATGCACGGTGCCTGCGCAGCTTCTGTTGTGCAAGTCGGCTCAATGGCATGACGCGCTCTCCGCGGAGGCTCGTGTGCTAGTGACATCTAGGCTGTTCGGTAGCGAGATAGTGTGGTAGCGATTTAATGCCTGACGTTATCTGTACCAGAAACGCTGCTGATCGCCCGTTTCCGGCGTCGTGCGGCACGTAATTAAAGCAATCTTCACTAGTAACTGCATGCATCCCGCTAAAATTTCTGTCACTTCCGTTTTTGGATACCGCGGAATGAAGTCTGGAAATGCTAGCAATAGATATAAGGAACAATATAGAACTTTCCATGCTTTGTGTCAATGGAAGAGCATGTGAACGGTGGGAACGCATTCACACTTTTTCTTAAGTATACTTTATTCATGAATCTTCATCCAGAAGCACTTTTTCGCAATTCTTTCCACCAGCACACCCTGGTTTGTAATCGCTCTTGCAGTAAATACCTCCTAAAGGCCCTCCCCTTTCGAGCTCGTGAGTGCTAGTGTCTCAATTTGAATGTTTTGTTTGCTATTTTAAAAATGTCCTCATTAATAAAAGCGTGCGTGCATCCTGCTCGGAGCAGCCGCAATTCAGTTTTAATATGTGCAGCCGTCAGTAGCGGGCTCGTCGCTGACAGCCTTGGCGTCGGAAGGCCCACTCTGAAGTGGCTATGCCGTGCTACACCTCCGCCCCTCATGTTCTAGGGTCACTAGCTGACTGTTAAAGAAAACGGTTTTACTTAAGGGCAAAGCAGTGAATGCGGTATCAGCAAATTGTATTGTTATACAAAGGAAGGCTAGCAGCTAACTCTTTTGGATCCGATCTCGCGTAACTGAACAAAACGCTGGTTTAATGGGATATGGCTACTCCAGGGACCGAAGGGGATTTCGTGCTGTCAGTTCTCTAAACATGAAGTGAGCATTGAGAGCACAGCAAGTTTACGAGCAGTCTCCTGATGCCTCGAGATAGCGGGCGCCCTCGGCTGCACCCTTTGATCAACGCAGCCGCCCCCCGTCCCCTCCCCTGGCTTCCCTTCATGCTCCTTTCTAAAAAGGGGTGGGTCGTTCCTCCTCTCTATTTGATGAGCGATCGACGGCAGGCCTCGCATGCGGGTGATGTTAACGCATGCGCCCTCCGCACGATGGAAACAGCCGACTCGTTTCATCCTCGCTTCAGCCTCGTTCGTTGCCAGCGCTCGCAAGCTCTTACTCGCGAGTAGAACATACATTGCGCGGAGTGATGTTATCAATTTGGACTTTATATGGAAAGTGACGGCAATGGCGACGGCGCAAACCTGTCGAGAGTGTCTATATAATTGCTATCGCAATAAAAAGAAAAAGAATACAGTAGAACCCCGCTGATACGTTTTTGAAGGGACCGTAGGAAATAAACGTAAGAGACGGGAAACGTAAGAGCCGAAAAACAGGAAAAACTGCAAAATATTTAGTGGTACAGAATTTTATTTCAATTCTTACGAGTAGCACGAAAATTGGCGCGCTCAGCCGCGATCTAGTCGATGGATAGAAACGCGGAGCTTAGGACGGCCTCATCCGCAGAAATGTAATCAACGTATGTGATTTTTTTAGCACCAACAGCTGTAGGCATGAAAGAACTAAGCACACGCAATCACGACCGGCGTGGCGAGTCCGACCGCGAACCGCACGCACGACCACGCGAGCTCCAACCAGCTCGAACTCCTCCCATTCTCCGACAAATAACGATGATGATGAGTCTATGCCAACGCGATGGCAGAAGTGAATGCCAATCTCGAAGGCCTTGCTTTCGCAAGCAGTTACATCATTCACGCCATGTTTGTGCAATACAAATCCCAGAGGCTATGCTCTTGTCAATAGTAAATGCCAATCTCGAAGGCCTTGCTTTCGCGAGCAGTTACGTCATAGACGCCATCTTTGCAATTTGAATCTCGAAGGCCATGCTTTTGTTTGCATCAATTGAAAGATTCTGTTGCTTGCGCCTCTCATGCGGCTAATATTACGGTCAAACGAGCCCAAACTGCGTGAAAATGCACCATGGCCGCTCTCTTTGGTAGTCACTCGGTCGGCTCCGAGCGCACTTCGCGACGTATCATACGGGAACGGTCCGACAGTTACGACGTAACAGCGGGGTTCCCAATACATTGTATCCTATGGGAGCTATGCCGGGACCGGCGGAAAACGACGTAACAGCCGGGAAAACACAGCAGTGAGGAACGTAACAGCGGGGTTCTACTGTATTGAGGAGCCATTCCGCTCTGTGAGCAGGCAGCACAGAGGTGACATGGTGGAGGCCAATTTGTTATGTAAGGTCGGATTGTTGACTGCCAGGCTGTTAACGTACAATAGTCATTATTTTCTTGCACTGCTCCCTAGTAGGCACTAGGGGGTTTTCGACGTACAAACGGAATGTTCTAGTCATATACTGCTTTGCTGTAAAAGGAAAACCAAGTTTGTTATATCATGTAGTGTCCCGTTGAACGCACTCGGATACTTCCGTGGAAGCTCGACTTGAAGCGGATCTCCATCCTCCAGGCAACTCGGCGCATGCACAAATGATAGTTTGGAAGCACTGTGTGAATGGTCTTGCTTCAGCATAAAGAGGCCTCAGAAAGAGGGAAGCGAGTATTGGAGGAGGTTGGCTTTTTCAGGCAAGCTATGTTGTGCCCAGCAATCCAATCGATCGAGAAGAAAAAGTTCCTGGCTTTCGCTTGGAGTCGTCTTAGAGGAATGCAATAGGGACATTGGGGCCCTTTAGCATTGAGGCACTGTTGTACGTCGCAGCGTTTGTCTATGTCTGCTGACACACATAGATGTACTTAGAGTGTTATTTCATAAAGTACAGTTTTATTGATCCAGTATTCTGTTTATTTGCTAGTGTCAAAAATACCATAAAAACCGGAATATAGGTGGAACCCCCCACTTCTAACTACTGAAAATAGAGAAAAAGTACATGGAATGGCCAGAGTATCAGAAGGCGCCTTTACTGTGAAACAAAAGCAATTTCAAATGGTGCACAGTGAAAATGCCATTTATTTACACATCTGTTTACACCCAAGATCCACATGGCAGAAAGCCAAAAGATGGGCTCAAGCATTATCTTCGTAAAATGCCACAACCGTATCGACAGCATTAATTTGGATGCTCCTTGACAGGGTTGCCAATGGTGGCTACTTTTCGCCAAATTGGCAAATTTGAGAGGCCCATGGCGAGCTAAAATTATGAATGGTGACATGGCGAATTTTGGGCGATTTTCGGCTTATGTCTCCACTGAGTTATGCAACCTAAGCTGAGTGTCTTCCCAACGATTGAGCAGCAACATTCTCTGTATTTTTCTTGGGTTTAGACCCACAAGTAGTATATGCATATTACGCGTCATTCGGTATGTCCGTCCTGTAACTCGTGTGTGTCTCCTCAATTCATCTAGATGCAGGAGGTACTTGAAAGTCCCCCAGCGACATTCTAGCAAAATGTAAGTCAGCAGACTGCCTTGCAAACCGCGAGGGGGCAGTGTTTGACTACAGGTTTATAACTTTAGGTGCTTTAAGCTTCTCTAAAGTTTCGCTTCTGAAGGGCCTAGACGACGGGTTGGCAGCCTGTTCCGACCATGTCTTCCGCCAAAGCTCCAACTGTGCTGAATAGCTTGGTGACTTATTCACTGTTGCAGTACCCCCAATTTAGCTCGTAAAGACTGTTTTGGAATAGCGAAGAGAGGCGGATGCGCGGCTATTCATGCAGTAAAAAAATATTTATTGAGGCATTTTCCACTGTTCTCGGTAAGCGTGTGCAATGAAAACAATTGCTATGTAACGTTTTACACTGTCTACCTGATCATTAATAACGCATCAGATTGCCGCGTGTAGATATAGGTGACTATAAGAAAGGGTCAGTGGCGTCTGGTATCATATCAGTTCACACTGAAAAGGTGTAAGACTCACTAATGATTGGTTCCTGTAAGAATTCTGTCGTGTTACCTTCAATAAACCTTTTAATACTTTTAATTCATATAAGGGTATGTAAAGCTGTCCACAAACAACGCTTTCACGGTTTTCACCCAAGGTTTACCACACTTTTACCTTTGAAACGAGCGGACAGGGATGGAAGGATATCATGAGCGTTTCATTCATCCACCCTCGCGCCACCACGCACATCTTGCGGCTAGTCGGCGAAGTAGCACTATGCACTCCCATGGTGAAGCGGGCGAAATGACTGGCATTGAGAAACGTCAACATAATTTCACGGTCTCGGATGGTACTGTATTCTACGGGGCTATATGTGAGTGGAAACTTTTATTACTAGGTATGCCGCACATATCGAGAATGGCGACTTCTTTGGCGACATTTGTAAAAAAAATGGCGACTTTTGGCGACTTTTTGCTCTTCGTTTGGAGACATTTACTCGAAAGTCAGTGGCAACCCTGCTCCTTGAGGTCGCCGGTAGCAATCACGATGCGAGTGCGGCTCCCGGTTAAACTGTGCAACCTTCGTCTCCAGCTCTAGATATGCTGCGGTCTGGCACCAAACCAAGTTTTCTTCTGATCACTGCATGTCATGATGTGATCCTTCAGCGTCCGCCAGTAGCGAACACTTCTGTAGTGCACTCAATCTGCCAGCTGATAATAGCCATATGTGCCTCTGTAACCAGAGCTGCCAGCATCATAAGAAGCAACAAAGAAAAAGTATCCGGCGAGATTGAAGCAGCAAGAACACCCGTGCAAAGATAAACTTTCAGTTGTTGCTTGTGACTCACGGCTCCCGCTTGCGTTCACGTGTGCTAGCCGCGGTGGCATCCCAACGCACCTTTCACACACTTCAGACCGGATTTCTTCGTGCCTTCGCGAACTTGATCGCTGTTTTCTTGAGCGCTATGGTGAGCTGTCGTCGGCTACCAGTCAAGAACAAGAAAAAAGGCTCCTCGGAGCCCAAATAGATTCACAAGACAACAACAAAAGCGCAAAATGAGGCCGCCCATGGCCTCATTCTCTTTCTCTTTGTCGGCACGTCACTCGATTCAGCCACCCGGCCAAAGTTGAACCACTTGCTTACCGCCCACCCAGCTTGAACTGGTACGGCTGTTCATACTTGTGAACGTTGTCGATCAGAAATAAATATTACGCATATCTGAGGCGCAACATCGCTAGTTAAGTATTGGGTGGTGTGTTCCTTTAATAGAAAATGCATTCATACGTAATTCTAATGACCCTAGTTTCTTAAGCTGCTCTGAAACTTGCTATCCTCCGCGCCCTCTGCACGAGCTCATTGTTGTGTTTTGGTTTCGGTTCTGTATTGCACTGTACAAATGCCATGGGGCGCCGCTCTGGCATTCCTGTTTTACCAAGGCGATGTGTACATAAAAGAGTGTGTGGAGAGTACTCGTTGAGTGCGGACGTTTCTTCTGCTTCAGCACTTCGCGCCAAACCGCGTGTTCGGGCTGGCTGGCGTCCCCGCCAGTCGCGTTGGTCACCACCGGTCATCGCCTGCTGCTGCGCCGGGACTACCAGCCCGCAGCACAGCACTCATGTTCCCCGACGTATTGCCAGATGGCGTCCATATCTCACGCAGTGCCTCTTCTATCGTCTTTAGACGACATTTGCAGCGAAGCACGCAGATACGCGGCCTCCTTTTTCTTTTCTTTTTTTTTTTTTTTTGAAAATCCAGACGGCACCACCATCACCTTTACCTGAAGGTTACTATGGTTACGGCCACACGCAGCGGTCGGCGGCAGCCTGGCAGTCACGTTGGTCGGGTCTCAAACCTGGTCTGCACCGTTCGTGCAAGGCCGTGCACGGCGTCGCACCGTGTCTGAGGAATAATTCAACTAAAGGAAGGCAACACGTTTATTTCGCTAATACCCTTCTCATAGCTAATAACAACAGCGTTGCCTTCATTTGTCGTTTGATTCTTTATTTTTTTCGCGCTAACAAGGTGGAAAGAAAGAAGCTAGTGAACAAACGCTAAAAACAACGCGCGAGCGGCGGTACATTGAGCAGACGACAGCTCGGGCTTTCGCAGTCACCACGGGCGCTGCCGGCCGCTGCTCCACCGGCCCAACCTCCGGAGCAGACGGAGCTTCAGGTGAAGGCGACTGCAGTGCCACCGCAAATTTTCAGCGCATTTTGCTTTCCCGCGCTGCTTGCCGCCCGCTCCAGTGGACCCACTCTCCCATTCTAGTACACTCTACTGCTAGTAAACAAAGCGATGCCGATGGTTGCGATGGCGATGGAGGCAGTTGATTTCAGTTGCTCATAGTGGCCAGACTTGCGAAGCTTTTCTGCCACTGACCGGTATGTGAGACTGGGGTTGACTTTAAGGGCTTTTTTTTTCTTTTTTTTTAATTCGACGTATATTTTGTATTTTACGGTAATCGCTGAAGACGTTATTCCAGAAGACTTAACTACATGGCGCCCTTATTTTTGCATTGGCAAGGGAAATAAGGAGTACTCCTGAGATGATTTTCACCATAAGATTTGTAATGAATTGAAATATTTCTAGCTCTTCATAAGAGCCCCATAATAATTATTCAGGTGCTTGAATGTAAATGCAACTTGCTTCTCCAGTGCACTTCAGGATGTGAAATTAGCTGCTCTGGAGTGCTCCCAGATGCAAAATTACCTGCTCCAAAGTGCTTCAATATAGAAATTTTTGCTGCTTCAAAGTGCTCCAAATCGGAAGTCTTCGGTAGCATCACTGGGTTATTGTTCGCTACAACCGCTGTAGACGAAACTGACGGAACTCCAAAAAGAGCACGCGCGTCCGACTCTCCCTAGTCAAAGCGACGCTGTTCTCCGCAAACGCTGCAGACAAAACTGCGGCAGATGCGATCATACATAGCAACAAACAACGTAGTTTTGAAGGCATGTGCGCAGCCAGCACACGCGAATTAAAAACGGAACTGCCATTTGCCGCAACCACTGCGCACGAAACCACGGTCGTTGTGACATGATTATCGATAGCGAATTCGAGCTCCAAAGGTACGCGGCTAACGCTACGGTAGATTAAAGGCAATAAAGTCGTAAAAAGGCACGAAGCGTTTCGGCGCTCCTGTCGATCTTCGCTTATGACTATGGTGGAGTGGACTTAGGCACGTAGTTTTCAGTTGCCTCACGCGAATCTTTGATGCACGCTTTTGCAGCAGGCAGTTGCACCGTCCGTTCTCGTGTGTCCCAGAATGTCATATGCGTGGTCTTTCGATGGAAATAAATGTCTTGTGCTTATGTCATGGTTTGAAAACCAATTTGGCTAGTTTTTTATGATGCGAAATTTCAGGGCAATATGAATATTTTTGCTCCCCCTTGAGATCGTATCACCGAGATTCTACTGTAGTTGGGAAACACAGCTTGTGTTGCTTGTTTGGCCAGTCTAAGCCATTATAAGATCGCAACGCCGATGTTTACGTTTACGGGGCTGTTCGGGACTCCCCCCACCCCTACCCCCGCCGTTTCTGAGATGTTTTTTAGGAGGGGGGGGGGCGGGGGGGTGAATTGTCGTGCCTATTCCCCCCCATTTCGGAAATCTCCCGGATTCAGATACCTTGAACTTAGCATGTATGCCTTAATGACTTGACTAAAGCTCAGCGTACATCAAATGCATGCATCTGTTCTACACAGTTATTTTTCTTGATGGCCAGACACATGCAGTGCCAAGTTTGTCGTTTTGTTTTTGTCATCAGCCTGGCTTCACCCACTGCAGTGCCTCTCCCATGTTTCACCAATTAACCAGGTCCTGTGCTTTCTGCATCCACGTTATCCTTGCACAATTCTTAATCTCATCTGCCGACCTAACTGTCTGCCTTTGCGTTCTCTTGGAATACAGTCTGTTACTCTCAATGACCAACGGTTATCTTGCCTTCGTGCAAGGTTAAACCCATCATTTTTCTTTCCATGGCTTGCGGTGTCGTCCTCAGTTTATGTTGAACCCTTTTCGCAAGCCTCCCAGCTTCTGCTCTGTAGGTAAGCACCGGTAAGATGCAGATGTCATATACTTTCCTCTTGAGGGATAGTGGTAAAACTACCATTCATGATTTGAGGATGCCTGCCAAATGCACTCCACCCCATTCTTATTCTTCCGGTTACTTCCAGTGCCTCGCGACCTGTCGCGAATAGCTGTCCTCTTCCGAGACTTCTTTTTTTTGTTTTACGTCTTGCTTGCTCACGCTGTGTCCTTCCTACAATGCTTTCCTTCTTTTGGCAGGAGGACTGCAGCAGCCTGTTGTCGGCAGTGGTGGCATGCTCTTAGAACAACAGGGGTCGGCGGACACCTCCCATCCTCAGGGCCCCGCCCCCGTTTTACAGCAGCGGCACGTGCTAGCCAATGGGCAGCCCCCGCCAGACCCCGACAGTATCCCCGTGCTGGAGCCCATTACGGCGGAGGAGCACTTCCACGCCGAGATGCTACATCAGACCATCAAGGTGGGTGACCTCTCATGAGATTTTTTGCACGAGATGAGGTTAAAAGCCGGTATAAATTGCGGGTAACTTCTTTATGCTGAAATTCGACCCTTTTCACAATGTATAGTTCCCAGTAAATTCCACTCTGCATGGAAAGTGCCGTACAAGATCTTAGTGTGGCCACCTGCAGAAGACAGTGGTTGTTGCTGCTCGTGCTCACTCTGCTGGATTGCTGACTGCTTTGCCTGCATCTGTTGCATCGATACACAAACGCCTAATGCGATTAACGCTAAACACGTGTTGTCATTAGAATAAATGGGCAGTACAAGGCAGACTAATTTCAATAACATAAAAACATCAAATTTGTTGAACCCGATGGGCACTGCGGTAACCACGGTTTGATGCTGGTCCGTCAAAGTCCTCTTCGGGGGGAACCGTATGGCACGAGTAAAGCGAAAAAAAATGCAGCGGCAGCTCCATGTTGTGGTAATCGCTGTTGGCAAAACTATTGCACCCTCTTCCACTGCCACGGCTTGCCATCAAAACCTTCGGTGTTATCCAGAGCAATACGACGCAGAATGCTGTGTTCACCATACCATATCAATTGTTCTACAACGAATGCACAACTCTGAAAATGGTGAATACCCATGCCACAAAAACAAAATTACGCACCTTTGTTTGTGGTGGCCATGCTTTCTGTTTTCCAAGATTGTGCACACATTGTGTCTGAAGAATTGAGCAAGATCCAGTATGGTGTCACAAATTTCACTCACCACTATGCATTAGTCCAGCAGAAGTCTTGTCAGTTTTATCACAATACAGTCGAACTCGGAGGGGATAGAAAGTCTGTTCGAATAAACCAGAGTTTGAACTAGCAGTGACGCTTTTAATTTGTGGTACAGCACACAATGTTGTGGCATTTTCCCCGCTGCTAACTTGTTTTCGGTCAGTCCTGGCATAGCTCACATAGGATGCAATGTATCGGGAACCTGGCTGTTACGTCGCAGGTGTAGGACCATTCCCCTATGATACGTTGTGGACTGGCACCCTGAGCTGGGCATGGAGTACAGCCATGTTGACTTTTCATGCGGCTCAGCCTGGCCTGACTCTCAGATTACCCTCTAGACATCGTCCATGACATGTTTTTGATTCCTGCTTGGAAGAGCATAGACCCCGAGATCTCTACTTGTCACAGAACGAATAAAGAGCCAATGAGACAAAGTGACATGGACAAGCGCTCACAGACAAGTGATGAATTATTGAAAGAATCACACGTAATACACAGGAGCAAATTTGGCAGCGTGAATCATGCAGTCAACGTTCACATGGTAAAGAGGGCCATAAAGGCAGTAAAAAAAAAAAAGTAAAGTCAGTTGCACGCAACGAAAGCTTTCGAAACGGCGGTGCACTCTTGTGCCAACTCCCTCGGGTGTACAAGAAGCCTTGCCCATCTTCGGAAAGGGCGCAGCACGCGTATCCGTGAAAAAATGCCCGACCAGCATCAAATTTTTTCACTTGCACTAATTTTCACAAGAAATGGAATTTTTATCAAGAAATGGAGATTGCATTCGTCACCTGCAGTTCACGCATCACCATCCAATCTAATCCAGACGCGCAGACCATAACCCTAAATTCACTGTTCACTGTACCCTAACCCCACCGCAAATGAAAAGAAAAAAGAAGATTAGCGTAGCAATGCTAAAGAGACCGCAAAGCTGATGGGCACCTCCTGTAAAAACCGGAATATAGTTCGAATTTCTTTTTCAATAAACAGTAATAAAAAGTCAACCCTCGTCTTATATACCGGCCATTACCGCCTCCGAGCTGCTCTGCTTTTTCTTGCTCTCAACCAGTGGCCAATGACAGTTCACAGTAGCGTTAAAAAAAACATCGATCGAGTTCGCAAAGGCACAAAGAAATCTGGTCTGAAGTGTGTGAAAGATGTGTCGGGATGCTAGCGCACATGAACACGAGTGGGAGCCAGGAGTCGCAAACAATAACTGAAAGTTCGTCTTTGCACGGGTGTTCTCATTGCTTCGATCTCGCCGCATACTCTTTCTTTGTGGCTTCCTGCAATGCCGGCAGCTCCGGTTGCAGCAGCACGTATGGCTATTATCAGCGGGCAGATTGAGTGCACCACAGACGCATTTGCTACTAGCGCACACTGAAGCATCACATCACGACATGCAGCGATTAGAAAAAAACTGTTTCGCTGCCTATCTAGAGCTGGAGACAAAGGTTGCACAGTTTAACTGGGAGCTGCGCTCATGTCGTGATTGCTACCGGGGACCTCCAAATTAATACTGTCAAGACGGCTGTGACGTTTTACGAAGATAATGCTTCAGTCCATCTTTAGGCTTTCTGCCATGTGGACCACGTGAGCAGAGCACAGCCCGTCGAAAATGGAACTTTTGGACAACCCGTGTCGTTCTCCATGGTAATGGAGATGTAAATAGATGGCACTTTCACTGTGCACCGCTTGAAATTGTGTCTGTTTCACGATAAAGGCACCTTCTGGTACTTTGGCTATTCCACGCCCTTTGTTTTTGTGTTTTTCTTTCGATTTTCAGCAGCTAGAAGTCGGAGGTGGGGGGGAGGGGGGTCGACCTATATTCCGTTTTTTACGGTATGTAGTCCTGGCTATTGCTGTTTTGCTAAGTTTTGCAAATTTTCTCATTCTTTCTTCCTCTATTCCTTTCTTCATCTCTCTTCTGTCTGTATTTTCTATGTCTTTCTGTTTATTTCTATTTATTTCTCTCTCTCTTCCCTTCTCTCATTCTTTCTGTGCTACGCTGTACTCTCTTACCCTCCTTGTCACGCTCACTTCCCTTTACTGTAGCACACTGTAGCATCGGCAAGTCGAGCAGCACAGTAAACTTTGATGGCACAAGAAGTTATCTCGGTATGCACTAACTGGTAGGCATAAGACAAACCACCACAGAGGTCAACGAATGCATTAGGCCCTATGAGACTCGGTCGGGGATTCATTGCAACTACGTTTTAACTGTTAATACGGTTAAAGCGGGTACGTATTAACGAGGTTTGGCTGTATATGGCTGGTTGCTATTATATAAATTGTTCAGTACATCTTTTTCAACCAAAATGAAATAAACTTGCTTTTTCTCTTTAACTCTCAATATCTCAAAATCATTTTTTTTTGTTACATTTGCCCCATGATCAGAACAACCTTACAAGATAGAATGATTTTTTAACACAACACCAATACAATGCTACTGAGCTAGAATGGTGTACATATGCAGAACAGTTTTCATTTTTTTGGCAGTTTTGTTTTATTAAAAAAATGACAAAAATAATTGCTTTGCTAAACAAACTGCAAAAATGTCAACACTTCAAATACAATTGTAATTCTAGCTCCATTGCAAGAAGAGACGCTGAAGAATAAAAGGACGCACTCGTGTTGTCAAGTCTTTCTGTGTCCTACATCTTTTGCTGTCTCAATATGAATGCAAACCAGCTAGCCCAACTCTCCCTTTTGCTGAATAAAATCAAACAAAGCCCAATGCTTTACGTATAGTAGTAGTTTCAGAGCAAATGGGTCTTAGAGACACCTTAAAATACATGGGAGGTATTAGCTTACCCTGTGCCCTTAAAACTCAGTAAACAAGCATTGCAAACCTCATGAACGAGAGCCATCTGAAGTAAATTCAAAGCCTGTACTTCCCAGCATTCCCATGTTGGTTTAACTGCCACTCAAGGAGCCCCATAGACACTAGCACCACATTTCCCTCTAGTTTTCATAGCATGAAACTCTATGGTTGTACAAAAAACGGCAGGAAGTGGAAGCTGGAAGGTGCGATGAAAAAATCCGTAAACAGGGGGTGGGTGCTTGAGCTATAGTTGTACCCATTTATGATTTGATATTATGCTAACAGTGGTCATACAGTATGCAGAAAGCTGAAAGACATGCAGGTTCAATGCACAGTGTAAGTAAAATTATCATGTTCAAATTTCTCCGCAACCTAAACCTCAAGGATCGCTGCAATCACCCAGACTTGTACAACGCTGGTCTCCACTCAGTCTGACGAACATACAATGTCAAAACACACCGCATGACCACCATAGAAGCAGTAGAGCCTCAGTTTAAAATCACACAAAAGCAATGTGACAACCTGAATTACAGTACTCACGTTCATGATGACCATGTTATCAATTTTATGAAATTGCATGCACACATTATGTTCAAAGAATTGAGCAAGACCCACTATGGTGTCTCAAATTTTTATTGCTGCTATACATGGATTTAAAGGGACACTAAGGCAAATAACAATTTATGTCAGAGTGAAAGGTCAATGTTTGAGGACGTCTAAAATGTCAGTATTATCAGTGGCAGTGCTCTAGTAAGCGAGAAATTAAGATAAGATAAATGTAGGACATGATATGTGCCACCAGTAGGACATTTTGGAATGGTGCTGATGACATCAAGAGTCTCGAGTACAATCAATCACTGTTACTCTCGCTACTTATAATAAAAAATAACATTTCATGCATTACATGACGTAACAAAATGTTGCTTGTGCGTTTCTGTTCTATTCATGGAAAAAAGAACTTCGTGGCATTACCATGGAGAACGACACGGGTTGTCCAAAAGTTCCATTTTCGACGGGCTGTGCTCTGCTCACGTGGTCGTATCTGAGCGGTAGTTTATGTTTGCATAGTCGCATCTCAAAGGTAGCTTCATCATCGCATATTGCTGTGCGGGCTTTGCTGTCTCGCAAAACTCGCTTTAACTGCGAGTTAGAGAAAATGCCACTTTCGTATGTCTGAATTGTGTACGCCACTTGACCAAGAGCAGCTGCAGCAACAAAAACAACAACTTTCCAATGGGAGGGAACTCCTACGCTCAAAGTGTGCCGCACTTCTGCAACAGTGGAATGAACAACTAAAAAACCTGCTTGTGTGCTCCCTGCATTTTAATGCTGAGGATTACGACACCAACCATAACGTAAGCAAGTTGCGTAGCCCACCCTTTGAAGTACTGCTTCCCCGCATTGCTGTTCCATCAGTCTTGTCAGGATGCTGCACACCCATGTAAAATGGAAGAATAAAGAAATGGTTTCAAAGTTTTATAAAAGTAAAACTATATTAATACAAAGGGCTACATATCATTCTCGTGGCTGTTTTCGTGAACCATCCCTGTCCGCGCCTCAAAGCCAAATGAGTCTTCCGGCGCCTTCTGCACGACCCTCGGAGGGGACGAACATTGGACCGACATGGATCACACAAGTAAAGACTGCGCGCACAGATTTCGCGGTATACGTGGGTTGATCGTGTCGCATTTCAACGACACGGCGCACCAGCGGCGTAGACGGAGGCTCACTGAACAGGGCTAACACAAATACACGCACGCACATGAGGTGGCTGAAATCCCACACTGACGCCCAGATCGCACGCAGGTTTCTGACACCACACAGCAAATATTAAATATTGAGCGCGTCATTGTAATTATTCCATCCACGGAAAACATCGCATTACAATGCAGGCAGCAATGGCTAGCAAAGTATATGAAAACAAATATAACAGGAAGTATTCTTGCATGCATTTCCGGTGGAGTCGCAACGTTGCCAGATAACGGAAGGTGCTGGCGTAGTGTCCGCTAAAGGTGGCTTAGGGACTGCTTACGTCAAGATTTCTTCAGAGGCAGGTGGATTTAAATGCGCCAACAGTATGCGCACAACTAAAGCGTGATTTTCTTTCAAACTAAGCATTTCCTTGGCATGAAAGAGCACTCCGAGGTTTCTAGAATGGTATTTCAAAAGTCCACGTCAAGTTGTTCTTTCAACACTGAGGTCCTCAAACTTTATCGCCTTGGGGAATTCTTATAGCTTCTGCAGAGTGCCGCAGAACCCCTAACTTTTCTTTACATTCATATAGAGTTAGCATAAGGAAAATCGGTTAAAGGAGAGGCTTGGTAGGTAAGTGACGATGCTTCTAGATCAGCGCAACCGAAAATTGACGTCACATTGGCCAGTTATTTTAATCTCAAAGGCCATTGCTGTTGATGTGGAACTCTCGATAATACATAGATAACACTTTTGATTTTCCCGTCTCCCTTGCGCCCATCGACCATCAGCTGCATGGTTTGGGCACTGTGCACAGTAAACAATGTGTTTGCACAAACGTAGTGCCAGACATACAAAACCCTGTCTTATTTCTTGCAAAAACAAACAGAACATGCCAGTGGCGTTGCAAAATGACCATTGATACACTGGTCGTAAGGCCAGGCCTAAATGCTCGTGTAGCCCACAGCTTGCATGAAGCAATGCCTTTCGCACGTATCAAAGTACTTACAAAAACAGGCACAGTACAGTGGCCAATCAGTGTGCATAAAAATCGCCAGGCTTGTGCGGAACATGCAGCACAGTCACAGCAAGAGCTGGAGAAGCGGCCTTTCTTGAGGCCATCGTGAACTCTCCTGGGGCGGCTGCTGCAAGTACAGTTGCAAGGTACCCGCCAAACCATAAATCATCATAATTTTCCATAGTAGGGGAAGCACCCACTGTGTCATTATGACATGCAGCGCCACAGTGGCACTGCATGTCCGATTTGAAACAGCAGCGCCACTAGGCCTATATAGTACTACTGTGGAGTTTGCAGTGGTGCGGGAGGGAACTGTGTGCACCTAAGAAAGTAGGTCAGATACACTAGGCATGCTGCAGCAGTTCACTCAACCCAAAAATTATATTTGCTTAGAAGCATATGTTAAAAGTGCTATGATTTTATCCTTTTTTTTTTCAGCGAGTAAGCAATAGCTTTTTTCAACTTCGTGATCCTGGAGAGTCAGCTCAGTGGTAAATCCTAATGAACCTGCGATATCCTCTTTCTCACCGATTGAGATCACTAGCATGATGCCAGTGTTATGAAAGCAGTAACGGTTCAGCCTGATTGTCTTTGCATGTAGAATGCAATATGTTTCGGACCTAAAGCCACATTTGATTGCATTAACGTACAAACGTGCTCCCGCAAGCATTAGTGCCATAGTTCCTTTTAGGGAGGGTTACGTTTTGTCCAGTGAATTTAAAAGCATTATCAAAGTGTGTTTGTGCACGTTGCAGCAAACGGCACTGCTGCAGGACATGCTGAGTGCCCAACAGCGGATGGCGGAGGCGGCCGAGCGACAGGCACAGGCCGCAGAGGAACAGAGCCATGCGCTGTCGCAGCTCGCACTGTTCCTCATCGAAAATCATCGCTCAAACAGAAACAGTGGTGCAAACCTCTCCTCGTCGGTAGTGGACGACTCTTCCTGTCCAGAGGCCACCACACCGCTCTCCATCACGCCAGAGATTTTGCAAGTGGAACACTCAACGTGAAATGTGCCCACGTTATGACACCATCACTGTGACATGAACAAGCTCACAGCCATCTCATTGTGATGTGCTGCTGTGCAGTGCCAGTGTGTGCCTGTCATCTGACCCCATATGCCAAGTGTGACAGTGGTGGTGATGACATTCGTATGATTCACTTTAATCATTCTCATCAGTACGATGGACTGCATGTGTGAAGCTCTCAGAACAAACTGTACCTGTTCTCAAGCCATGTCTGATCTTGCTAAGACTAGTGTGTTAAATGGTTTGACCGAGAGGTTGATCTGCTGTGCCAGGTGCTTAAAGGGACGTTAACGAGCAGCACTAAGTAGGGTAATGTATTCTTTAAGCACTCTCTTCACATTGATGTAGGGGAAAGAGACTCATCATTAGCTGACCTATTCAGGGCAAATTTTTCTTTTTTGGATTTTAGACCTGAGGCACAGCTCCTGTTTGTTGGTTCAACTGTTTGGACCATTTCTTTTTATACTGATAGTAATTGTACAGGTACTTTAAGGTCCATTCGTTCCATTGTCGTCGGTCACACTTGCCTCGATGTGACGACGCATGTGTGGGTAATGCATGATGTTGATGGTCACGTGATTTGCAGCCAGTGCTGTGACGATCCAAAAAACCTGGTAGCTTCGTGCACCTGGTCATCCTGCATCCCCATGGTAGGAGGTGATCTGTTGAGTTTTTCAGGCACAACACAGTTCAAATGGTGAAGAGAGTGGTGGCATGGAGCATTTGTTTTAGGTATTTGAAGTGCTGAGATATTCGCACACGCCTTGGTTTGGGACAAACGTGCATGCTCCATGCTGCTGCACTCCTCATTGCGTTATCGTTGTGACCACCGACGCTCACATTATCGTGTTGAATACATTCACATTTGTCGGTGTGTATGATACAGTATGGTTGCTTAAGAAGCAAGTGTACTGCGATTTATGCCCCCCCAATACAGTGAGACATTGGTATGCTCAAGTCGGTGGCACTCTGCTTTACTGAACTTGAGCTTTGGTGAAGAGTTCCACTGCTGACAGTTTCTCTTCTTACACTGGATTGCAAGAGATATCTGCATAATTGGGCAGTTAAAAAAATCACTTGCAGCAACATGAAAAACAAATTTTGTTGAACTAGAGCCGATGACCACATTTGTTTGATGCTATGTGTACAAAGCCCTCTTCGCAAGGGTTGCAGAAGAAAAAAAAAGAAATGCGGATCAGGTGCACTGTGGTGATCAGTGTGAATGAAGTGTTCTGGCCTGTTCCTCTGCCGGGCCTCAGCAACATCTCTGTTGTCACCCACAATAGTACAATGTTGAATACTGTGTTGGCTTCACTGAACTGCTGCTCTCTACACAGTCGAAAAAACACAGAATTAAAAGCCGTCCGTTACAAGAAAGCTTTTGCTTTATATAATCATATGGAAGCAACGGCCTGCTATTTCTGAGTGATGTCTTCTCACATATCATCAGTCTTGGTGCAGCAGTCTGCCTATAATATCAAGGACTGGCACATAATCAAGTGAGAGGCATCGCTACAAAATAGCAGCCCTTAACATTGCCACAACTAGCACATTTTGTGTTTTGTGACATTGTGCTCACGTCATTTGTGAAAATAGTGAGCAGTGCCATATAAGCTCAGTAAAGGTAAAAGTTGGGCTGCTTCACAAGTAAACATGAAAAATGTCATATAAACCCCTCCACGTGCCCTAGCTACAAAGCATGGAAAAAATAAAAACTAAATAATTCATGACCAATTCCGCTCTGTGAAGGTGTAGCACACAATACAGAGGTGACACAGAATTTTGGTGAAAAGTGCACACATTTCATTGTCTTGAACGGTGGTGGCAGTTATCGCGACAAGAAACAAACACATGCACGCACAAATTCCTCATCAGCGGTCATTACTTGTCTTGATGTGCACATTTCTCCTCGGAAGTGTGTACTACATGCAGCCTCCCCGTTACGGACAGAAGTGAAAGTCAGTGTTGAGAATGGCAGCTGGCCTTTCTGTTGAACAACTGCGCAAACAACCGAGACAAAGGGAAATAAAAAAGACAAACAAGAAGCCTTCAATAACAGAGAGCTGAGCAAGTTAGTAAGTATTCATTCTAAAAAGACAGTGCGCACGTGCAAACACGGACACAAGAAAGAAGTCTGGACACCACAAGGCCGACTAACAACTCAAGAGACGCACAACGGCGGAAAAGAAAGAAGGCACGAAAACCTATCTGCGCATGCCCATGCAACAGGCGAACCTATCAATCCGGCACGTGTGCGGGTCTACGTGGAAGATAACTGTTAAGGAATTTGATTTCATCTTTATGCAAGTTAAAGTTACGCAGGCTAAAGAAAACGGGCGTTAATGTTGTTTTCACGGCTGCCAATAAGCTAGGTAAGATTTGTGCCGCTGTGCAGAGGAAGGATGAGCAAGTAAAAGACAAGAAGTGGACCGATATTTGTTTCGTAAAACACATCAACAAATTCACTGATTGCTGTACAAGTGTGGTGTATAAGGTCCCTTTCAGCTGTGGCCGCTTCTACGTAGGACAGACGGGCCGCTGCATTAACTAGAGATTATTGGAACGTAAGAGAGCGCTAACCGGAGGCTCACCTTCTTATCTATCTTTACATTGTCGAGGGTGTAGGTGCACGCCAAAATTCGATGAATGCGCAGTGTTCTACCGGCATAGAAATGAAGAAACACACCTGATTGAGGCATAGCATATTGACGCGAGGTAGGCTGGCAACCGTAGTGGCCAGCCCCTTGAAAGAGAACAACGAAGTTGATCGGTGTGTGCGCACGCTTTTGGGTGTCGGCCTTGTTCTAAAGAAAACGTTCCTATTTTGTATCTTTGCCCTGTGTCTTCTCCCATCAATCAGTTAGCCTGGTGACATTTTCTGGTGGAGGTGCTGGGTACGGTAGATGATACGGTCTCCAGAGCGCACCCCAGACGCAAGCCCGCCGAATAGTCCGACCGAGCGTACCCCTGTGCACGTACGTACGAGTCGTCGTCTCCAGGGCCTCCAGCCACAGCACGGTTTGCTACCTCAACGCACGTGAACTATGAATCAAACACCTCCTAACGCTACCGTGCAAGCACCTGCGCAGCTCGTCGTCAACCAAACCAGGACACCGAAGACATTTCATGGAGCTGCTTTCGAGGATGCCGACGACTGGCTTGAGCACTTCGACCGGGTCGCCATCATCAACGACTGGACCCAAGAGCGTAAGCTACGCTATGTGTACTGTGTTTTTGAAGATTCAGCAAAAACGTGGTTTGAAAACCATGGGGCAACGCTAACGTCGTGGGATGAGTTTCGTCGGCAGTTCCTCAGCGCATTTGCCAGAGTGGACAGGAAGGAGAGAGCTGAGTGTGCGATGGAGGCCAGAGTTCAAGGCCCAAACGAAAGGGTAACAACATACATAGAGGACACGGATCGGCTGTTCAGGTGTGCGGACCTCTCTATGACTGAAGCCAAGAAAGTTCGTCACCTGATGCGGGGTGTCTTTTTGCCGGCCTCATTCGAAACCCGCCTGCGACACTTGCGGAGTTCCACGATGAAGCCACTGCAATGGAGAGGGCCCTCCAACAGCGTGCCAGGCAGTATAACCGCGATGTCGTGCAATCAAGCGATGTAACTTCTGTCACTCTCGGCAATGACATCGGCGCCTTGCGAGAGCTCATCAGGGCTGTCATCAAGGAGGAGCTACAAAAGATGCAGATGACTGCTCCACCTGTAGGGCAGCTCTCCGTTGCGGAGATGGTTCGCGCCGAGGTAGTACATCATGCTGTGCACGCTCCCCAACACTACGAGGTGCCACAACAACGGCAGTGCGTCGAAATGAGCTACGCGGAAGCAGTGCGACGTCCTCCACCGTGCAGTACTCGCGGCGTGGTGCACCCCGTTCAGCAGGTGGAAGTCGGCTTCAGTCCTCGCAACCCACCGTTCATCGCCGAAGCAAGACCAAGGAAGAGCGACGTCTGGTGCACGCCGGACCGCAGGCCCCTTTGTTTTCATTGTGGGGAAGCCGGGCACATCTACCGAACGTGCCCTTACCGCCGTGTCGGTCTCCGTGGATTTTCGCCGAATGCCCCTCGTCCGCGACCTTGTGAGCGACCACTGGAAATAGAGAACTTCATCTCGAATCGTCGCAATGTCGAGCATCGATGGCATGAGCCCCGTTCATCGTCTCCCGCTCGTTATATAGGTCCCCAAGCCCAGCCCAGCGTCTCGGCGCTTCGAGACGCCGCTCGCCCAGTCCTGCAGGTCGGGAAAACTGAGTTCAGCGACCTCCGGAGGTGAGGCCGCTGACGCTGACTGCACTGAAGATCTTCCATTACGACGACATCGACAACAGAAAAGAGACACACAGACGCAGCCAAAAGTGGTAACATCCAACATTACTGTAACCGTGGACGACGAAGAAGTAACGGCGCTAATAGATACTGGAGCAACCGTCGATTAACTTGCATAAAGATTAAATCAAATTCCTTAACAGTTATCTTCCACGTAGACACCCACGCGTGCCGGATTGATAGGTTCGCCTATTGCATGGGCATGCGCAGATAAGCTTTCGTGCCTTCTTTCCCGCCGTTGTGCGTCTCTTCAGTTAGTCGGCGTTTGTGGTGTCCTGACTTCTTTCTGGTGTCCGTGTTTACACGCCCTGTCTTTTTAGAAAGAAGCCTTCCCCATGCTTGCTACGGCAGGGAGGAGGAAGGTTGCCTCAGAAAACCTTCTTTCCCATTTCGCTCTGTCTGAGTGAGCTACGATATGCTTCTGTTATTGTTGTTGGAATCTCACTTTTTAGGCAGGGAGAGGTCTTAGCGCGGACGCCATAAAATCCCTGATCCTATCCACACACAGCTTCGTCGACAAAGGGAGGAGCGACAAGTCTATCCTCCTCCATGTGGCGGCCTAAAACGACACCGGGTCGTGGCCTTGCGCAGCGCTCAAACGCACAGTGTGTTCAGCCCCAGGAGTCGCGGCCATCCTGAGGGATGACAGCGTCTCGTCGTGTACGTATTGCGGCCTAGCTCAGGCGGGACAGGACCACATATGGGGATGCGACCGCCCCCTAAAGAGCTCCTGCAACTGCCCCCTTTTCACCTGAAGAGTGCGAAAAAACGTTGCAACGACCAGAGCAGGCCACTCAGTCCAGGATGGCGGAATGGACGGCGACAGCCGCGGCCCCTTGGGCCCCTACCTAGCATCCCCCCATGTCCTGGCTCCCTTTTCCCCCTTCCCTACTACTCAATAAAGTTCTTTTCTCTTCCTTGTGGGGCCGGGTAAAATGCTATCACTGAGAGCTTGCGGACTAACTAAAGCTTCTTAATATTGCTATGGGAAGAGTGCATAAGTCTGGCAATAGCGGCGCTCAACATCGCGTTGTTAGGGCCGAAGGAATTTAATATAAGCCACGTATGAGCCACCTTTTGCACGACGCGCACCGACGGCCCGGTCACGGTGCACCCTGTACACGTTATGGGAAGAGTCTCCGTACGGCATGTGCACCTTCAGCCGGTTCGGTATTACCGTACTTTCCGTGTGGTAAACCGGCCCTGCTAGCTAAAACACTAATATAGAGACGCGGGGTAATCGTTAGGTGCGAGTGTTTTGTCAAGGTATAAGGTGAATCGCGTGCAGCAGTGGCATATTGGGGGGGTTCAGACCCCCCCCCCCCGAAATTTTTCAGTTTTGCTTGCGTATATAGGCACGCACACATACAAACGCACGCACGAACATATATAAAGTATGGTTGAACCCCCCCCCCCCCCCCGAAAAAAATTTCTAGCTACGCCCCTGGCGGGGCCACAACGGGCCCGTGCCCCCCCCCCCTCGCGCCCCCGAAATTTTTTTTACTGCGAAAGCTGTTGTAAGATCACAACAAGGGCCGTTTTTGGCGCCGTAGTTGTCCGCCGCCGGTGTCCATAACCGCTATCGCTCAAAATAAGAAAAAAGAAACGGAAATAAGAAAAAATTTCCAGGATGGAACGAGGTTCGAACTTGGGCCCTCTGCGTGGGCGCCCAGTATTCTACCTCAGAGCCATGCCGGTGCTTGAAACTGCTTTGCAAAAAGACCCTATACGGGCTTCAAGAAGAGTAAAATAACAACCAAGTGTCACACAACGCTAATTCTGTAACCAGGCGTCACACAATGCAAATTGCGCAACGAATGGGTTGTTGAATGCTTCCAACCCATTACAAAGGGCTCTGCCATAATTCTTCATCGTCATTAGTCACAGCATCAACAAAGTGCACATATGCCTTACATGTGTTTAGCAGGTACCACGGTTCTGCGCAGAATGACGAAAAATTGCATAATGGCTGCTTCCCTACTTCACAAAAATTATGATTTATGGCGTAGTGGTTTCCTCGCAAGTCCACTCCTGTTGGTTGCCAACATTTCCTCCGTGGTTGCCAAGGAACCGTCGCATCAACAAAGTGCACATAATGCCTTACAGATAGTACCTCGCTTCTCCGCAGAATGACGAGTAATGTCGTGGTGGGTGCTTCCCAACTTCACAACAATTATCATTTGTGGCGTAGTGGGTACGTTGCTAGTGTAGTTGTATTAGTAGCCACAAGAGAGTTTATAAGGGCTCTATAAATGCCGCTCTTAGAGCTTTCGCTGTGACTGTGCCATAGGTCAGCAAAAAAAGCGGAGCTCACTCAGACTCACTCATGAAATATATTTTGCCCTTAGAGCTCACTCGGACTCAGACTCACGAAAATTTTCCTCAACCGGGCTCACTCGGACTCAGTGAAATTTTTCTCAGCCGGTTTCACTCGGACTCAAACTCACCAAATTATTACTCACTCAGACTCACAGCTCTATCTGAGTCTGAGTGAGTCGACTTATGAGTCCGTCAGCGTATAATTGGCTTTTTCGACCATGATGTCAATGCTCTTTATCCCCAATATCTCGCATAATTGGTGGTCTACTTGGCGCATTTTGATCTGTTACCTTCAAATATGAATTATCAGTGGTTGCAATCCGTTAAGGATATTTTTATTGAAAGAGATGACTCACACGAGATATTTTTATCAAGGACTTCCCGTGAAAAAGTTGGTGGGGGCAAGTCATGGAACCTCCCCTCCACACACACACACTCTCTAACTCACGCCTCAGATCAATAAATACTGAGCTGGCATATCAACTCTGGAACTTTGAAGTACTTGTGAGTCGGCGCGAGTATAAACGTGAGCTGACATTAGGCTGACAGTAATGCTGAAGTGCTGTAGATAGAACAATAGGTCGGCAAAAAGGCATGGAGCTCACTCAGACTCACTCACGAAATATATTTAGCGTTTAGGGCTCACTCGTGGACTCACACTCACCAAAGTTTTCCTCAGTCGGACTCAGACTACCTAAAATTTTTCTCAACCAGACTCACTCGGACTCAAACTCATCAAAATATTACTCACCCGGACTCACTCAAACAGACTCGCGGCTTGATCTGAGTCTGAGTGAACCTGAGTGAGCCGACTCATGAGTGAGTTTGCCGACATATATGGACTGTGCTGCGCTTTCCGCGCAGGCCTGGCGGTTTTTTTTTTTTTTTCCCCCATGGGATACAGAGCACAGAAAGACACTCGACCCCACTTATCTGCCCAGACCCACTGTCGGATCAAGGAGGTGCCCCCCCCCCCCCCCCGAAAAACATTTCTGCCTACGCCACTGGCGTGCTGCCCACAACGCAACACCACTTTCCACCATCGCACGCACGCCCACAAGGAGCTGAAATTCGCACGCCCAGCCAACGAAGAGGATTCGCTCGCTGGATTTCAAGCAAGACGGACGTGCCGGCCGCGATGTCCTGGATTACTCCTCGTACCTCTCGCTGACCGGCGCCCCGTGACGGACTCCTCGCCCGCTATGCCGTGCGCCGCTCATCGTCGGGACCTTCTCCGTTTCGTCGATGTTGTGCACTGTGCCTCTAGCTGTGTTTCGCGGACCCGTCCCTGAACTCCCGTGACCGTTTCCCAATCTTTCCTGTCCTCTTTTCTCTTCGTTGGATGGATGTGCTCCTCTCACTTTTCTCTCGATTTTCCTACTATTCTTTTATTCCCTCCTTACCCCCCACCCTTACAAGGCACTGCGCCGTGTCGCCTATAGGCAGACAGAAATTAGGTGCCTTTTTCCTTTCCTGAATAACCACTGAAGAAGAAGCCAACGAAGCACTGGCCAAACACACGATTGTTGACTTGTGAATAGCAGACGCTGTAGTGGCACCTCGGTTCCGTCACTTCCGCTTTGCCAAAAGTGACGTCACGCACACAATGTTGCCAATAATTCTGGGAAGCAAGGCGGAGAGATTCGGGGCAATCAATAAAATTAAGTCGTAATGAATCTGCGTATCTCTCCAGCCTGTAATTTGGCATAAATGACGGGAACGTGAAAAGGAACATGCCCGGCGAATTTTATCGAAATCCATTAACCTCGAAAAATCGCCCGAGTTGGCATTTAAAGATGTAGACGAGAGCACAGAGACGCACACCGGAGCCCACCGAGTGTGCCTCTGTGCACTTGTCTACGTCTTTAACGCGCAACAGTGTACGAGTAATGGCAAACAACAAGCCGAAGTAGATACCCTTCTAGATTTACTGCGCCATCCTGATAATATCGACAGAAATTGCGCAAAACTGCACCGGAGTCTCGGGTTTGGGTGCCTCTATCACCGGCAATATCCACGCCGGCGCGTCAAAACATGTACAGCTTGATCTTGGGGCCGCCAATGTCACAACCACGGACCAAAAATTGTTCCGCTGAATCAGCGCCCCATCTAGTTGGTTGAATAAACAGCTCTCGCGCGTGCGTCCCGAGCCGAGTACGCCACGATGTCATGCTCGGTGCCGACGCAGCTTCTGTTGTGCAGGTCGGCCTGACGGCAAAACGCGCTCTCCGTAGAGGCCCGTGACGTCTAGGCCAGTCGGTAGCGTGAAAGTGTGGCGGCGATTCATCGGTGGACGTCGTCTGTTAAGGCCGAGACAGACAAACCAACAACAACAACACAGACGGTACGATTTTCCATCCGACGCGGCGGTGCGGCAGCCATAATGGTGGCTGTCCGATGCTATAAAAGGTCACCACTCCGGCACGGCCGGGCTAGACCGCACGCGCGCTTCTTTCGAGCGCGCGCGTGCAGTCTAGCCCGGCCGTGACTCCGGCTGCCTCACCGCCGCGTCGGCCGTCGCATCGCATGGAAAGTCGTACCGTCTGTCTAGCGCTTTACAGAAACGCCGCCGATAGCTCGTTTCAAGCGTCGCATGGCATGTAATTAAAGCAATTTTCGCTAATAACTACACTCGTGCAGCCAGAATGTCTGTCACTTCTATTTCTGGACATCTCGGAATGAAAATCTGAGAACGCCATAGCAATAGATATATGAAACAATATCGAATTTTCCGTGCTTCGCGTTCATGGAAGAGCACGGGACCGGTGGAAACGTGTTGACACTTTTCCTCAAATATATTTCATCCGTGAACCTTCATCTAGAAGAGGTTTTTCGTAATTCCTTCGACCAGCGCACCCGGGTTTGTAATCGCTCTTGCAGTAAATACCCCCTAAAAGGCCCTGCTCTTTCGAGCACTAGGGTCCTAGTTTAACTGCGAAGCTGTTTAAGCTGGCCGTTATTTGTGCGGCCTATCAGAAAACTATCACCAACGGGTATGTGCAGCATAAATTGGGCGAATACCACTAGTTCACTAAGAGAGAGAGAAAGAGAAAGCCATAGGCGTGCGCACAGGGGGGGGGGGGGGGGTGGCGGCCGCCCCCCTAATCACTTAAGAGGAGGGGGGGGGGCGCAAAATATGCCCCGTACCCTTCTAGTCACCTAAGAGGGGGGGGGCGCTGCGATGAACCTCCCCCCCCCTGATGGGGAACCCTGCGCACGCCTATGGAGAAAGCCATAGAAAAATAATGAAAACGCAGACATAAAAAGATAGAAAGAGAAATAAAGAGAGAAAGAGATAGAAAGATCAAGAGAAAGGAAAAAGCAGAGAGACAGAAAGGGAAGAAATATAGATAACGATAGAAGGAGCGAGAAAGAAACAGATTCAAAATAGAGATACAAGAAAGAGAACAAACAAAGAAGGCCCCAGCTGCGCCCTTCCTTCAGACGTGGCACGACTAACTAGGGAACGGGAAAGGCGGTGCGAGAAGAGCCCGAAGCGATGGAAGCCCTACTCTCCGTGCCCTACGCTAACCACGACGTGCCCCTAGATATATGAGAGGTGCGAACAGTGGCGTAACAAGGGGGGGGGGGGGGTACAAGTGCCCTGGGCCTTATTTGGGAGGGGGCGCCGAGCCGAGTCGGGACAACAGTGCCTGGGGACACAAACGGGGCGCTAGCGCCCCGTGGAGAGGTTGTCAATGTCCCTTTGCGGCAAGCCGCACCTTTGTTTACTGTTACTAACCCCGTCCATGGGGAGGCAATCGCCGGGCAAATTCCAAGGGCCGACGTATCGGCCTCCGAAACGCACCACGAAAGCACGGACAATTTAAAGGTAGGTCTTTCTAGCGCGCCAGCGAAACGCCGGTTGTGGTGCAAAGAGCGAGCCAGAGCGAAACAAAATATATTCTCATTTAAGACAGTACAATGTGCCACACCAACATTTACACTTGGCTGGTCTCCACTGCACAAAATTCCTTGCTACACAGAAGTTGGCATTGCGAGGGCACCGAGAGAGTCTTCAAAAATGCCGCGAGAGCAATGTTAATTTCCTTGGACTTTCAAGTCAGTTGCTGTTTTTTACTCCATCATAAAGCAACACCTTGCATACGTTGAAAGTCATCCCGGGTCCACATCGTACCTATCACCTCTTGCACAAAACGAATTCATCCGCATGATGGCTGGCCCAGTTCGCGAGTCCTTGCGTCAAAGAATCCATAAATCCAAGTATTAGAGCATTATGTTCGACACGTCTCCCGACCAGGCACATCGTGAGCAAATTTCAGAGGTTGTGCAATACGTGGAAGTTGACTTCGATAAGAAATCAGTTAATGTTGAGGAGTCCTTCCTCTCCTTTATCCAGGTAATGAATAAAGATGCTGAAAGCTTCGTTGAGGTGATCCAAGCAAGCTAGAAGCAAAATGGACCTACAGGACTGTCGGTCACAGTGCTACGACAACGCTGCCGTGATGGCTGCACAAAAAAACGCCAGGCCTGCGCGGAAAGCGCAGCACAGTCACAGCGAAAGCTATAAGATCGGCATTTCTAGAACCCGTTATAAACTATTCTGTCTACTAATACAAGTACACTAGCAACGTACCCACTACGCCACAAATCATAACTTTTGTGATTCTTGGAGTGAGCGCGAAGAGACAAGGACGATAGGAAGAAGACACACACACTGGCGCTACTGACAACAAAAAACGTTTATTTTCATTCACCAAGCCTACTTATATACCTTCTTTTGCACACGTGACCACTACCATATCACATGAAAAACGAGCAATACAATCAACAACATAACAGGGTAGAAAACCTCCTATGGCGAAATTGACCGCTTCTGCATCACCGGCAACCAGACAGACCTTAACACATGCGCAGGTAGTCTAATTCCTTTTTGCTCAAGGAGAGTGACGTTTTGCTAACACAACTTTCGCCAAAATAGTCTATCTGTTCAGCTTCGATTACTAATCTAATGATTTCGGACTTGTTCTTGCCAACTATAACAGTCTGTTCAAAATTGGGTCGGCACGTGCATTTATGGCAGTGTAGCGCCAAAAACCCGTCAGGGGGAGTATTGGCCACTTTGTTGCTGTGCTCTCTGAGCCTATCATTGAGGCAGCGGCCGGTCTGCCCAATGTAAAACCGGCCGCATGACAAAGGAATCCGGTAAACGACGCACGTTTTGCATTGAACAAATGGCTTACTGTGCTTCTTCGGGCATATTATACTAATCTTCTTATCGGGGTTAGTTTTCTTGCACAAGTTACCCAGTTTATATGGGGCGGAAAACAGAACACGAGTGTTAGATTTGCCTGCAATCTTCTTAAGGTTATGCGATACTTGATGAATGTAAGGAACCACCGCTACACTCGCTTTTTTAGGGGCGAGCGAACCTGTGGTGGTGGACTTATCTTGCGTACTTTTAGCCCGGCGGAGTAGGCATTCTGTTACAGACACTATCAGATGGATGGGGTATCCGGCTGATTGTAGCCGTGACACTTGATGCCTAAAACTTTCGTCTACCAAATGTGAACACGACTTGATGAGCGCATTGTTGAGGCACATTTTCGCAATGCCTCTTTTTATGAGCTTTGAGTGGCTCGAGTTGAAACTGAGTAACGCCTTTTTAGCCCTTGGCTCATACGCCCAGCAGGTGTGAGTATCTGTGAAAACAAACTTCAGATCTAGGAATCTAATAGTTCCATCGACCGGCAACTCGACAGTCATGACAAGAGGACTAAGACACCTGCGTAAAATGCATACAATGTCATTACACTGATCATGGAACATATCCAACGTGCTGTTAAAAAACACTCAAAATAACTAACAGAGAAAATCTTATAACCACAAAAGAAATATGCGAAAGTTAACCAACACACTTCTCAGTACTTTGAGACCTACGACTAGCGTCGCTACTGGAGTGTCTGGCCACGTAGGCCTCGCCGTCGAGTCGTAGTCTGGATGGAACACGCTTACTTGGTTCCGTCAAACTCCATGAGTCCCGCCTCCGTGGGGTTGGATCCGCAGTCGATGTTTCCGACGATCCTCTTCAATCGTCGCTCCGATACGTGTCATGGTCATGAGTAAGGAGAGGACGTATGGACGACGAAGACGACGAAGTAGGAGGAGAAGCACGTGGAACAGGCACGAGCGCGTGTAGGGTAGCACACGGCGCGATGCGCGTGACACGAGCCGTAAACGAAGGCAGCAGTTCGATGAGCTGGCATTGTTTGCGTGGCTACTGGAGAAGAAGGTCGCTTTGGCAGCTACGTTCTGTCAACGGGAAGGCAGCGGACGTTCGATTCCGGAGGCCGTGACGCTGGCACTCCGTGGCGTGGCCGTTGACCTCGACGACGCTCGGGCGAGGCTCCTCGGAGGTGTTGCAGCACCTTGCGGCAATTCCGGACGCACCAGCAGCAGTCCCCCTTCAAGCTTCAGCCAGCAACAATCCCCGGGACGCCACGTCATCATGTACAGCAGGGGCCGAGCTCGTACTTAGGCCTAAGCGGCAGCGACGCCTGGCCACGTCAGCGACCGGGAAGAGGCTTACGGCAGCGTGGCCAACCGTCGCGTATCGGAGCGACAATTGAAGAGGATCGTCGGATACATCGATTGCGGATCCAACCCCACGGAGGCGGGACTCATGGAGTTTGACGGAACCAAGTAAGCGTGTTCCATCCAGACTACGACTCGACGGCGAGGCCTACGTGGCCAGACACTCTAGTGGCGACGCTAGTCGTAGGTCTCAAAGTACTGAGAAGTGTGTTTGGTAACTTTCGCATATTTCTTTTGTGGTTATAAGATTTTCTCTGTTAGTTATTTTGAGTGTTTTCTTATAGTTTTTCTTGTGTGTAATTAAATTATGTTTGCTGTGCCTACCTGCGCCTTCTCAATCTATCTCCAGCGCACACGCCTCCGAGATCGGTGACAAAACAATTGGCGAGCCTGCCAGGATCATTAGATTCCAGGATCATCAGATGCCAGGATTCAATCCGGCCCAGTCACCGATTCTCAGGGGGAATAAGTTGGTGCGGAGATGGACTGGGAGCGCTTGACGGCGATAGCTAAAGATCCAGGAATGACTAAAGAGGAGACTTTGAAGTTTTTTGATAATGCCCAAGTAGAACATGAGCGCGAATTTGAACGCGAAAAGGAACTTCTCGAATTGAAGTTGAGACTAGCGCAACTTAATGGTGTTCCGCAAGACGACCAGAGTGTCACATCAGCATCCTCTGGCTCGCAGTCATCCAAAACTACCCGCATATGTCCGAGAAAGTTAATGGCTCCGTTCGATGAAAGACGTGATGACTTGGATGCCTATTTACACATATTTGAACGGATTGCCAGGGGTCAAGGTTGGGACAGAAGAGAGTGGGCAACAGCACTCAGCCTTTGTCTAGTAGGAGAAGCCTTAAGTGTTTTTGGCCGAATGCCCGCCGATGACTCCATGGATTATGATAAAGTCAAGAAAACATTGTTGCAAAGATTTAGGTTGACGGCGGAAGGCTTCCGTGAGCGGTTTCGGGGGTGCAAGCCAGAGAATGCAGAGACAGCAAAGCAGTTTGTGTGCCGCTTGTCAAATTATTTTGAAAGATGGATGGAGATGGCGAATGTAGAAAAAACATATGAAGGCGTACGTGATTGCATGGTCGTGGAGCAATTATTGAATTGCTGCAGTAACAAGTTAAGTGTTTTCCTGAAAGAACAAAAGGTAGCCTCACTTGATGATGTAGCAGAGCATGCGGATCAGTATTTGGAGGCCCAGGGATTTAGAAACCTAGGGAAGGCAAATGAAGGCTGTGACAAAGCAAGCACAGACGAGACAAAGGGTAGACCTCAGGGAGTACCGAACACGTCACAGCGACCACTCAGGTGTTTCCTGTGTAACCGCATTGGGCACCGAGCTATGAATTGTCGAGCTGGAGATGGTCGTTCACAGCCACAAGTAGTAGTGTGTCAGTTGTGCAATAGAAGGGGACATCGGGCGAATGAGTGTAGGTCAGGGACTACAGACAAAGTAGCCTGTATAGTGGACTCCCACGGTGGTAGCACGAAGGAAGTTGGGAGTAAAGACAAAGTAGCTTGTATAGTGGACTCACAGAGGGATAGCGTGGAAGAAGGGCAACAGGCACAGAAAGAAGAGTCAGGAAAGAACGAAATTAAGCTGTGCTCGCAAGAAGAATGGTTACCGGTCGTAGACGGAGAGGTGCATGGACAAAGGGTGAAAGTTTTGAGAGATACAGGCACAAATATTGTTTTGGTGAAAAGGAGCTTAGTAGACGAGTCGAATCTAACAGGGGAATACGCAACAGTCATTTTGGTGGATAGTTCGGTGAGAAGGCTTCCAGAAGCTCGGACAAAAGTTGCAAGTCCATATTACACAGGTTGGGTGACAGCAAAGTGCTTGGAGAAGCCTAGGTACGACCTGATTTTGGGTAATGTGCCGGGAGTCAGGAAAGTAGATGAGCCTGATACGAACTGGGAAAACAACAGGGACGTGGTAGATGAACAGAATGCAACCAGTGGTAGAGTAGCGGAATCAAAGGAGAGTGGTAAGAAGGAATCATGTCACGACAGAGTAAGAGAAGTGCAGACGCCAATAGCAGAAGTGGCATTGGCAGCAATTACGAGAGCGGCGGCAAAGAGAGAAGCAGAGGCCACAAGATTGAAGGTGGCGACCATGCAGAGTATAGATATAACCCCTATGGAGTTCCGAGAAGAGCAGAAAAAGGATGAATCGTTGAAGGGTTGTTTTCATAAGGTAGGGGAACCATTCAAGAAACAGCGAAGCAGGAATGTATTTGAGTTCCAAATACACGATGGACTATTGTATAGGAGATGCCAGTTTAGTTCAGGAAGGGAAGTACAACAGCTGATGGTACCCAAAGCTTACAGGAAAGCAATACTTACCTTGGGACATGACAGTGCCATGGCAGGGCATCAGGGAGCTAAGAACACGCTTACTAGAATTACCGAAGAATTCTTTTGGCCTGGGATTCAGTCCGAAGTTATAAGATATGTGAAGTCTTGTGATGTGTGTCAGCGCACAGTACCAAAAGGGCGAGTAGGCAGAAAGAAATTATTCGACCGTGGAAAAGGAGGGCTTGGCGTTAATATGGGATATTAAAAGGTTTCGCAGCAATTTCTGCCGAAAGACTTTCAAAGTACAGACAGATCATCAACCGTTAGAGTTCATAAACAAGGCGAAATTGACAAATGGAAGAGTAATGAGATGGAGTCTAGTACTGCAAGAATACTCATTTAGTGTAGAATATATTAAAGGGAGAGAAAATGTGGGGGCCGATTTTTTGAGTAGAAGTTGTTGAGCGGCCAAAATAGGTGTAGAGGGTAAAACAGGGAATAGCAAAGCTTGATAGCACTAGGAGGATGAAATTGTGCAACATATATGGCGATGTATTGATGTGTGTGGTGCATATATAGTGCGATAGGGACGATTGACTTATATAGCAGTGTTGTGAAGTGACCAGCGAAGTGTGTGTGTGACATGTATGTGGTGAAGTGTCAAGCGGAAAGGCCTGTGAGTTGACAAGAAGACAGGCATTACGACAAAAGAAAGAAGAGTAAAGTTTTTTTTTTGAAAAAAAAAACTTTCGGAAAAAAGGGGCCTATGTCATGAGTAAGGAGAGGACGTATGGACGACGAAGACGACGAAGTAGGAGGAGAAGCACGCGGAACAGGCACGAGCGCGTGCAGGGTAGCACACGGCGCGATGCGCGTGACACGAGCCGTAAACGAAGGCAGCAGTTCGATGAGCTGGCATTGTTTGCGTGGCTACTGGAGAAGAAGGTCGCTTTGGCAGCTACGTTCTGTCAACGGGAAGGCAGCGGACGTTCGATTCCGGAGGCCGTGACGCTGGCACTCCGTGGCGTGGCCGTTGACCTCGACGACGCTCGGGCGAGGCTCCTCGGAGGTGTTGCAGCACCTTGCGGCAATTCCGGACGCACCAGCAGCAGTCCCCCTTCAAGCTTCAGCCAGCAACAATCCCCGGGACGCCACGTCATCATGTACAGCAGGGGCCGAGCTCGTACTTAGGCCTAAGCGGCAGCGACGCCTGGCCACGTCAGCGACCGGGAAGAGGCTTACGGCAGCGTGGCCAACCGTCGCGTATCGGAGCGACAATTGAAGAGGATCGTCGGATCCCTACTAGCAGTGGCCGATGGCCGATCATTGGACACATCTCGGATTCCCATCGGCTTCCGTTAACATTGGCCAATGCCCTGACAGCGTGATAGAAAAGCGCATGGCATACATGCAAAATATGGATAAGATGGCAGCGAAAGTGGCCAATTTATTTTTTAGGTGTGTGTTTCCCGTAGTTGTTGGCTCTTACCACTTAATAGAACGAAACAAAAGGTTTGAAAGATATCTGCGATATTTAAGATGGAGGCCAAGGGCTTTTCTGTAACGTACCATGGGTGCTGGCCAATGTTCTCGGAATGTGCTTGGCCATCAAGCGTACTCACTTCTTTGTATTATTCTATTACATGGAAATTCGCGTCGCACGAACACGTACAAGCGGTTAAAAAAATGAGACGGAAGAGCGGTTGTGTCCGTTTCTCTAGTACAGTTTGTCGTGAAGTCGTACCACTACCGAATAGCCACGTGCTAATATTTTTTCCGGCCATTAATTCAGTTCGCTCTGATTGATCTACGGAATACTTCATTTTTTATTTCTTTTTATTCAGAGGATCAGACCTGTACATGCGCGCGCGCGCAGTGCGACGTTTGAATTTCGCACCTTTTCCCGCGCGCGGCACGGTTCGGCCTGTGCACAACCCTAGTGCGCTAAAAAAATAGTTCACCAATGCATCCAAACAGGCAATTTTCACGAATTTACAAACTGCAGCGGCCGTTAAGCGCTTGTGTAATAGTACACAAGTCATCAAAAATATTGCAGTTAATGTGGCTTTAAGCGTGTATTTGCATTTACCGAATACACTCTCCAACCACGCGTGACTGCGCGGCGTCTTCGCGGCGCGCGCCTTGTTTCTTGTTCGCACGGCGTTGGTTGAAGGTGGAGGTGTGCTGTGCAGCGACGAGCTTCTAATTCAAGTTGAAATAGAAGGTGAGTAAATTTCAGCAGTCTCTCTATTTGCCCTTGTTCCCTCTATGCAATATGGGATTCGATGACGAGGTTCACTGAGGCGAAAATCGCGGATGCTGCGTGCGTATGTAGTGCATGTGTAGTCCTAGCTCTTTTCATTGTGTGTGATTGCACATGCCGTAGTTTTCCCATGTTACCAGCGAAAACCGGGCATATGCCAAACGTTCTTCTGTACGGTGTTCGAGCATCGCTTCAATTCGCCTTAATTTTTTATGAGCGATCCACGGTTTTCTGTGAAAACTATTCGCGATATGACATGAACTGAACGGACTGCCACCTGCCAACACACGTCCGAAAGACAGTTGCCGAGCCGCTGACGCAGTCTGTAGCTGCTACATCGCGGTAGATGCAAGGTTCCACTTAGTATGCAGTATGACCGTACTTTGTATCAAGCAGCGTCGAGCTTCGTATACTTTCGCAGAGGACGGCGACCAGATCGGACGACTGGCCGCTCTAGACAACTGTTATTCTGACTGCACTTGAAGTGAAATGCGTCGACTACATTGGTGTCAGCGGTCTGGAACCTACATTTATCGAGGAGGCTATGCCCTTTAACACGTAGCAGCGAGTGGCGTGTGGTCGGCGTGCGCGGCGATTTCTCGTTCGCTTCTGGAGTGCCTCGCGTTGCCACATTGCCATGCTGACGCGCCGTGCGATCTAGAGTCGATGCCAGCGCCTTATTAATTAATAAGGAATTATAAACTTGTGCATGTGATCATATTTCCAAGGCGAATTAGATGTGAAGACTGGTGCAGTTGAATGCAAGGAAGTCGTGGGATCTTCTGCCTTGCAAATTCAACCACACGTGTATTTTTTTCATTTACGTACGTCATCTCGTGCCTTGTCAAAGGGGCATCGGGCAGCCGCCCTGCTTGACGCAATAAGATTTCTCGGCATTTTTTTCTACTTTAGTGGAATCTATCTTTTAAAATAATGTCATGATGAAATTTCAGCTATTGCTACTTCAGGAATTCATTTATTGAAAAAGCTGTCATTTCAGATATTGGCGCAGATTTAAAGTTGTGTTCCATAAGTACGCAATGTTGATAAGCCATGGTATTCTGGCTGTAATGCATTTCTTCTGGATTTGCATCGTGTGATTATTTGTAAATGAGCTATCAGCTCAATGTAAGATTTGAAGTTTTTGTGTTCTGTTTTCTTGCATGGAGTGGGTGCCACTGCTCAGACTACTTATCAATTACACAAACATAAACACACAAATCTTACAATTGTGCAAGAGAATCTTCATGAAATTTAAAAAAAGGCTGTTTACAAGAACTGAATGAGGCCTAAATTCTTACTGGGTTTTATTGTTTTTAATCACAATTTTCCACCATGAAGGCATAGCTTTTGTCAGTCCACACAAGTACCACGTAGAATGTATAATGAATATTTCAAATGATGAAATAATGCTGTTTGATCACTGCAAGGTTATCTTTCTGTTAACCTCTGAATAAAAGACTTCTTTCCAAGCTTTTAAACATGTGTAACACATCTTTGATAAACTTGATAATTTATTTATTGCTTTTTTTATTACAGATCAGCTATTTCTCCCTAGAAGATGGCAGTAGTGCTAAAGACTCCATGCACAGGGAGCTTGTATCTAAAATGGTCGTACAGAAGTACAGCTGGGTTTCTGAGAACAAATTAGCATTTAAAAGCCTGGCAAATGTGCTGCTGTTTCTCCTTGGTAAGTGTCAATAGAAAACAAATTCTAGTTTTCTCTCCTGCTCTGGCAGGACAACATCCTCATTATGTGGTTCAGTATTATGTATACTTCTCCATGCTGTGATATTTCGGTCGTAGTTGTTTAGAAAATGCTTCACCACGACCAGTATACTGTATTACTGATGTTTGTTTGGAAACTTGTCCGACTGATACAAATTTTTTCAGAGTTTATATATGTTGCCTTCATGAATACTGCCAACTTGTGCCATCAGGAGCAAGAATCAGCATTGAAACAAACAGTTTCCCTACTACCAAGGTGCTTCTCCAGTGCAGTGTTCGATCATCTTATTTACTGTTTTATTGGCGTTCCTATTTTTAGGAGCCGAGAACCAGAGCAAATAACCAATTTCTTTGTTTAACAGTCAGCAGCACTGCTAAGCAGCAGGACTCAACAGAAGCTACACGGCAACTACAACATTATGGTACATCGACTATCCCAGCAACGTTCATAAATATCAAAGGACATACGCACAGGAAGAAAACAAGGACATAATAGAGTGCTCGTGCGCCGATGCTCCTTCCGTAGTGCTATCAGCAAAAAAAAGTATGATCTTTTATAATTTGAAAGAATATATGTTGTTCTGGAAGAGGCTGCCAGAATAGATTAAGTGGGACATTTTTCGTTGTTTTTCTTCATCTTTTGTTTCATATTGATGGGGTTCTCACATAACTACGCAAGCTACTCCATTAATAAACTTGTAGTTGAAAGTGAAAAAAAAAATATGTATCATGCTGTCCAATCAACTCTTCTTCCTGTCTGTGCATGTGTTCTGATCTTCATAATCATGCATAACCGATTAGCCTTCCAACAAATGTCCCCGCTATGTGTTGAAAATTGTTGACAGCCTGAGAAATGACTTTTTGAAGAGAAGCTCATGATTTTTTGTCTCCTTGTGTTTCACAGGTGCCAGACGTACCCTGTTCAACACAACTGACGCAGCTGTTTCGGACATAACAAAAAGGTGGCACATGTTTGCTGTGGATCAAGAAGGTGCACTTATGCAAAGACTGCGTGCCACTTTGATGAAAGACTCCAACAGAAGCCCAAGCAACACTTTATAATCGCAAGAGTTCAGGAAGGAATATAAAAATGGCGTATTGCCTTGTATATATTCAGTGTAAAATAAACCTGAAGCACCAGAAATATTTGCCTTGTGACTTATCTGGGGGGGGGGGGGTACAGACAAAAATGTAGAAAAAAAGTAGCTGGGCATCAAATTTTATTCAAGACAAAAAACTACAAATAATGTGCCAGAAATTACATTGGCCAAAATGCTTGGCTTCCATATCTAGAACATGCTTGGTTTTGCATGGTGTTCCACTACAGTGCCAACCATGGCAAGAGGTGTTTCCAATGATTTGCCAAGCATGGCCTTCCTTTGCTTGGCCAATGGTAGGCTTGTTACAACTGCCAAGCTAATATTCTGCTTGGCCTCCCATAACTTTCCATTCATGGACAGCTTGGCCACTGATGATTTACCATGCTTGGGCCAAGCAAATTTTGCTGGTAGGGATACATCGATTGCGGATCCAACCCCACGGAGGCGGGACTCATGGAGTTTGACGGAACCAAGTAAGCGTGTTCCATCCAGACTACGACTCGACGGCGAGGCCTACGTGGCCAGACACTCTAGTGGCGACGCTAGTCGTAGGTCTCAAAGTACTGAGAAGTGTGTTTGGTAACTTTCGCATATTTATTTTGTGGTTATAAGATTTTCTCTGTTAGTTATTTTGAGTGTTTTCTTATAGTTTTTCTTGTGTGTAATTAAATTATGTTTGCTGTGCCTACCTGCGCCTTCTCAATCTATCTCCAGCGCACACGCCTCCGAGATCGGTGACACCCAGCAGGTGTGAGTATCTGTGAAAACAAACTTCAGATCTAGGAATCTAATAGTTCCATCGACCGGCAACTCGACAGTCATGACAAGAGGACTAAGACACCTGCGTAAAATGCATACAATGTCATTACACTGATCATGGAACATATCCAACGTGCTGTTAAAAAACACCATAAAATCGTCAACAAATCTAAAAACGGTTACACATTTAGAATGTTGGTCAAGTGTCAGAGACAGACGATGGTCAATTTTTGCTAAAAATACATTACTTAAAATGGGAGCCAAGCAAGAGCCGATGCAAATTCCTTTTTTCTTCAGAAACGGAGTCTCATTTCTTAAAATGAAAGTAGAGGATAGATAAAACCCAAGTAATTCTAAAAAAGCACCTACAGAAACATCCGCTTCACAGGAAAACTTCACAGCCCCCATTTCGTCTATACTGCCACGCCCACTTTTTGTCTTGTTTTGATGTATGCGGGTTTGACCGGCAGGGACGGTTATCAACGCTCGACGCTGTCGGCGAAGTAGTGTTCTAGAAGCGTCGCGATTGTAGTATATCGGTTTGTTAAGATTGCGCCCCGCACGCGAATGTTCCAGCTTTGTCGAGAGATAGCGCCGCCACCAGCGATATCGCTGGAAAGTTCGATAGCGCCTGTATAAAAGCCGACGCGCTTGACTGCTTGTCAGTTGATCGACGGTCGACGTTCTGTCCGCCGCTATCAGTGTATTGCTGTAGTTTGACTATCAGTTTCTCGGCCACAAGTTCGGCCAAATAAACAGTTTCACCTCGGACCTGCTGACTGCTGTCTTCGTCGACGTCACGACTACGTGACATCTGGTGGAAGTGCTGCTTCATGATCCGGACGCCACCGCGGAGCGCTGACCCAAGCCCAAGCCGCGAAGAAGGCGACTCTAAGGACAACCCGGATCCTCGAACCAGTCGCCGGCAGAAGGGACTACAACCAGAGTACGAACTCCTTCCCGAAAACGCCAGGCAGCCGAAGACCGTCACATCGACCGCCGAGACGATGACAGACCCCCTGCCACCTACAACGGTCGTGATGCAGCCACCCAGGGAGCCGCCGACGTTCCGTGGTTCGCCATGTGAAGACCCCGAGACCTGGCTCGAGACCTTCGAAAGGGTCTCAACATTTAATAACTGGAACTGCGAGGACAAGCTGCGCCACGTGTACTTCTACCTAGAAGACGCAGCGAGGACGTGGTTCGAGAACCGAGAATCCGCCCTACAAACATGGGATCTCTTTCGGACGACGTTCCTAAGCACGTTCACGAGCGTGGTCCGCAAGGAACGGGCCGCGGCTATGCTGGAGACCCGTGTGCAGCTGCCCAACGAACCATTGCCATCTACACGGAAGAGATGAATCGCCTGTTTCGACACGCCGACCCAAGTATGCCCGAAGAGAAGAAAGTGAGGTTCCTCATGCGGGGTGTCAAACAGGAACTCTTCGCTGGATTGATAAGGAACCCGCCGAAGACGGTCACTGAATTTGCATCGGAGGCTTCCACGATCGAGAAAACGCTTGAGATGCGAACGCGGCAATACAACCGCAGCTTCTCGGCTACAAGCTACGCCGACGTTCAAGCCCTAGGACCCGCCGACCTGCGTGAGACGATTCGAGCAATCGTGCAAGAAGAGTTGCGAAAAATTCTACCTTCGTCGCAACCTCAAGTAGAGTCCATCGCCGACGTCGTGCGCCAGGAGATCCAGCATTCACTCGGCGCGCCTCAGCTAGCAGAGCCGCAGCCGCAAGCTATGAGCTATGCTGCTGCAGCCCGCCGTCATGCTCCTCCTCCACGCCCGCGCCAAGACGCCACACCGCCGCAGTACCGTCGCCAGACGCCGCCGCCGCCGCCACCGACGTCCTACCGACCACCTGTCGGCCAGCGCAACACCCCGAGGAAGACCGATGTCTGGCGTACCCCTGACAACCGCCCGCTCTGCTACCACTGCGGAGAGGCCGGCCACACGTACCGCCGCTGCCAGTACCGACAGATGGGACTACGCGGATTCGCCATCAACGCGCCGCGCCCGCAGCCAGGCGAACGGCCGCGCGACATTGACGACTACCTCACCGGAACACAGTGGCAAGAACGACGACCTTCCCGCTCGCCGTCGCCCGGCCGCTACATGTCACCGCACCGCCGACCGTACACTGGCCCAAACCGGGGCCGATCGCCTAGCCCGTATCCGGAAAACTACGGGCAGCAACCGATGGAGGTGCGGTTGCTGTACGACGAACTACCGAAGATCCTCCGCCGCCGACGACGACGCCGCGACGAAACCTTCAGAACACGACGCGAACCAGACAGACCCCTGACGACGAAATCTCGCGGACTGAAGAAGACCCGACGACGCAAAATGGAAGCAGCGGAACACACCGACGCAGCCGTGAACCCACGCCACGACCTAACTGCAACGCGAGACGACGAACTAGTGACCTCGACGTTCTTATCGACGGCCACAGCGTCACAGCTCTCGTCGACACCGGAGCCGACTATTCTGTCTGCAGTGGACCGTTCGCCACCAAGCTGAAGAAAGTAAAGACCGCTTGGAGTGGACCCGAAATCCGGACAGCTGGAGGCCACCTGATAACGCCGATTGGTGTCTGCACGGCGAGAGTCACCATCAATAACCGGACTTATCCTGCGAGCTTTGTAATCCTACAAAATTGCTCTAGGGATGTGATACTTGGAATGGACTTCCTAAGTGACCACGGCGCCGTCATCGACCTGAGGTCTGAGTCGATAACGCTAACCTCAGACAAAGCGCTCCCGCCCCACGCGACGCCAGGGAACCATGCATTGAACGTTATAGAAGAGCAGGTGACCGTTCCACCGCGCTCCAGCGTCACTATTTCCGTCGGCACCGAAAAACCTGCGAACCTTGAAGGCGTCATCGAGGGCGATCAGCAACTACTCTTGAACCGTCAAATTTGCGTCGCAAGAGGTATAGCCAAACTGCGTGACGGTAAAGCAAAGGTAGTGCTGACAAATTTCAGCCACGAATATAGGCACCTCAACATTGGTACGACGGTCGCCTACATCGACGAATGTGTGGCCGCCAGCAATGCTTTCGCCCTCTTCGATGCTGCCGAACCTGCTTCAACGAATCGAGGTCCCGAACCAGATTTCGACGTCAACCGGAGCCTTCCGAAGGTCAAGCAAGACCAGCTGAAAACCCTGCTGCTGCAATACAAGGACTGTTTCTCGTCGTCATCGCAGGTCCGACAAACGCCCCTTGCTAAGCACCGCATTATAACAGAACAAAATTCTCGACCACTCCGACAGAGCCCCTACAGAGTTTCGACGCGAGAACGTGAGGCCATAAAGAAACAAGTCGACGAAATGCTACGCGACGACATCATCCAGCCTTCAAAGAGTCCGTGGGCGTCACCCGTGGTGTTAGTGAAGAAGAAGGACGGGACACTGCGCTTCTGCGTTGATTATCGGCGCCTGAACAAAATCACGAAGAAGGACGTGTACCCCCTCCCACGGATCGACGACACCCTGGATCGACTACACAACGCGACGTACTTTTCGTCGATGGACCTCAAGACCGGCTATTGGCAGATCGAAGTAGACGAAAGAGACCGAGAAAAGACCGCTTTTATAACACCCGACGGCCTCTTTGAGTTCAAGGTCATGCCTTTCGGTCTTTGCTCGGCACCTGCGACGTTCCAGCGCGTCATGGACACCGTGCTGGCTGGCTTGAAGTGGCAGACTTGCCTTGTTTACTTGGACGACGTCGTTGTGCATTCCTCGAACTTCGACGAACACCTCCAGCGACTTCAATCCGTACTTCAAGCAATAAAGAACTCCGGGCTCACCCTGAAGCCAGAAAAGTGCCGCTTCGCGTACGAGGAGCTCTTGTTTTTGGGTCACGTAATCAGCAAGACTGGAGTGCTCCCAGACCCGCAGAAAACAGCTGCCATCGCCGCTTTCCCGCTACCCACCGACAAGAAGGCCGTGCGCCGATTTCTCGGCTTGTGCGCCTATTACAGACGTTTTGTCAAAGACTTTTCACGGATCGCCGAACCACTAACGCAGCTCACGAAGACCGACGTCGAATTCAGGTGGCAAACAGCGCAAGTCGAAGCATTTCATGAACTGAAACGACGCCTGCAGACGCCTCCGATACTTGCGCATTTCGACGAATACGCCGATACAGAGATTCACACCGATGCAAGCAGCATAGGACTCGGCGCCGTCCTTGTGCAGCGGACGGGCGGACTGGAAAGGGTTATGAGTTATGCTAGCCGGTCGCTGTCTAAAGCAGAGGTCAACTATTCCACAACAGAAAAGGAGTGCCTCGCCATCATCTGGGCTACGTCAAAGTTTCGCCCCTACCTCTACGGCAGGCCCTTCAAAGTTGTGAGCGACCATCACGCCTTGTGTTGGCTAGCTAACTTGAAGGACCCTTCAGGTCGCCTCGCACGGTGGAGCTTAAGACTTCAAGAATTTGACATTACTGTCGTGTACAAGTCCGGAAGGAAACACTCCGACGCCGACTGCTTGTCTCGTGCCCCCGTCGACTCGCCACCGCCCGACGACCAGGATGATGACAGCTTCTTGGGAGCCATAAGTGCCGAAGACATCGCCGAACGACAGCGAGCCGACCCGGAACTGAAGGGTCTAGTGGATTACCTGGAGGGCAGGACCATCGTTGTCCCAAAAGTATTCAGGCGAGGATTGGCATCATTTTTCTTGAAAAACAACGTCCTCGTAAAGAAGAACTTCTCTCCGGCCCGAGCCAGCTACCTTATCGTTGTACCTTCGGGACTGCGACCAGAAATTCTGCATGCCCTGCACGACGACCCGACGGCTGGACACCTCGGACTTTCCCGAACGCTCGCACGAGTACAGGAAAAGTACTACTGGCCGCGCGTTGCAGCCGACGTCACTCGCTACGTAAGGACGTGCCGAGACTGTCAGCGACGGAAGACACCGCCCACAAGACCAGCAGGCTTCCTTCACCGATCGAGCCTCCTCGGCGACCATTCCAGCAGATCGGGATGGACCTCCTGGGGCCGTTCCCAACGTCGACTTGCGGAAATAAATGGATCGTCGTGGCTACCGACTACCTCACCCGCTACGCCGAAACAAAAGCCCTGCCCAAAGGCAGTGCCGCTGAGGTAGCCAAGTTCTTCGTTGAGAGCATCGTCCTTCGACACGGCGCCCCGGAGGTTCTCATCACCGACAGAGGTACGGCGTTTACGGCTGACCTAACTCAGGCGATCCTGGAATACAGCCACACAAGCCACCGCCGCACCACCGCGTACCACCCACAGACCAACGGCCTCACCGAGCGTCTAAATAAGACCATCGCCGACATGCTGGCCATGTACGTCGACGTCGAACACAAGACGTGGGACGCCATCCTTCCGTACGTGACCTTCGCGTACAACACGGCCGTACAGGAAACGACGCAGATGACGCCGTACAAGTTGGTCTACGGACGGAGCCCGGCAACGACGCTCGACGCCATGCTACCAAACATGACCGACGAGGAAAACATCGACGTGACCACCTACCTACAGCGCGCCGAAGAAGCACGACAGCTCGCCCGCCTACGGATCAAGAACCAGCAGACGACTGACAGCCGCCGCTACAACCTTCGACGACGCCACATGGAATACCAACCCGGTGACCGTGTATGGGTATGGACGCCAATACGCCGACGAGGACCATGTTACCACCCGTTATTCATGGTCGTCATACAGTCGCGTCGCGTAATACCAATTTTGGTATATGTCAAGCTAGGAAAACCGCCGCGAATGTATCATGAGGCTGGCTTGCAAATCATGTCGTACATGACCTGCATGTCATGCTTCCATGTTACCACCTCTCATTTACGTTCGTCATGCAGTCGAGTCGCGCAATACCAATTTTGGTGTATATCACGCAAGCGAAACGGCCACGAATGCGCCATGACCTTGACATGTAAATCATGTCGTACATGTCATGCATGTCATGATTTTCATGTTACCATGTCTCATTTACGTTCGTCATACAGTCGCTGCGCGCAATACCAATTTTGGTGTACATCAAGCTAGCGAAGCGGCCGCGAATGCATCATGAGCGTGGCATGTAAATCATGACATACATGACATGCATGTCATGGTTTTCATCTTACCAACTGTTATTCATGTTCTTCGTACAGTCACTTAGCGCAATACCAATTTTGGTGTATATCAATCTACTGAAACGGCCGCTAGCGCACCATGAGCGTGGCATGTAAATCAGGTTGTACATGACTTGCATGTCATGATTTTCATGTTACCACCTCTCACTTACGTTCGTCATGCGGTCGTGTCGCGCAATACCAATTTTGGTGCATATTATGCCAGCGAAACGGCCGCAAGTGCACCATGAGCGAGGCTTGCAAATCATGTCGTACGTGACCTGCATGTCATGGTTTCCATGTTACCACCTCTCATTTATGTTCTTCATACAGTCACATAGCACAACACCAATTTTGGTGGATATCAAGCAAGCGAAACGGCCACGAGTGCGCCATGAGCATGACATGTAAATCATGTCGTACATGTCATGCATGTCATGATTTTCATGTTACCACGTCTCATTTACGTTCGTCATACAGTCGCTGCGCGCAATACCAATTTTGGTGTACATCAAGCTAGCGAAGTGGCCACGAATGCATCATGAGCGTGGCATGTAAATCATGACATACATGACATGCATGTCATGGTTTTCATCTTACCAACTGTTATTCATGTTCTTCATACAGTCACTTCGCGCAATACCAATTTTGGTGTATATCAATCTACTGAAACGGCCGCTAGCGCACCATGAGCGTGGCATGTAAATCAGGTTGTACATGACTTGCACGTCACGATTTTCATGTTACCACCTCTCACTTACGTTCGGCATACGGTCGTGTCGCGCAATACTAATTTTGGTGTATATCATGCAAGCGAAACGGCCGCAAATGCACCATGAGCGAGGCATGTAAATCATGACATACATGTCATGGATGTCATGGTTTTCATGCTACGACCTGTTATTCATGTTCTTCATACAGTCACATAGCACAATACCAATTTTGGTGTATATCAATCTAGCGAAACGACCGCGCGTGCGCCATGAGCGTGGCATGTAAATCATGTCATACATGACATGCATGTCATGATTTTCATGTTATCACGAGTCAGTTATGTTCTTCATACAGAAATGTATCGTCATACCAGTTTTCGTATATATCCCTTCGTTTAAACGGCCGCGAGCGCCCAGATACCATGTCATGCAAATCATGCTGCACGTGACATGCGCGTCATGATTTGCATGTTAGGACCAGTCATTATGTTCGTCATGAATTCTTGTCACGTCGTACCAATTTTGGTGTATATGAAATTAACGGAACGGCCACAAGAGCCTAAGGTCGTGGAATGTAAATCATGCTGTTCATGACATGCGTGTCATGATTTTCATGATATGACCTGTCATTTATGTTCGTAATAAGGTCATGTAATGACACACCAATTTTGGTATACATCCGATTAACGAAACGGCCAGGAGAGCACAAAGTCGTAGGCGGCTAGATAGATAGATAGATAGATAGATAGATAGATAGATAGATAGATAGATAGATAGATAGATAGATAGATAGATAGATAGATAGATAGATAGATAGATAGATAGATAGATAGATAGATAGATAGATAGATAGATAGATAGATACGCTCAAAGTCGCAGAAGTTCGCTAAGAAATGCTTCGCATTTAAAAGCGAGTGTAGCGGTGGTTCCTTACATTCATCAAGTATCGCATAACCTTAAGAAGATTGCAGGCAAATCTAACACTCGTGTTCTGTTTTCCGCCCCATATAAACTGGGTAACTTGTGCAAGAAAACTAACCCCGATAAGAAGATTAGTATAATATGCCCGAAGAAGCACAGTAAGCCATTTGTTCAATGCAAAACGTGCGTCGTTTACCGGATTCCTTTGTCATGCGGCCGGTTTTACATTGGGCAGACCGGCCGCTGCCTCAATGATAGGCTCAGAGAGCACAGCAACAAAGTGGCCAAGACTCCCCCTGACGGGTTTTTGGCGCTACACTGCCATAAATGCACGTGCCGACCCAATTTTGAACAGACTGTTATAGTTGGCAAGAACAAGTCCGAAATCATTAGATTAGTAATCGAAGCTGAACAGATAGACTATTTTGGCGAAAGTTGTGTTAGCAAAACGTCACTCTCCATGAGCAAAAAGGAATTAGACTACCTGCGCATGTGTTAAGGTCTGTCTGGTTGCCGGTGATGCAGAAGCGGTCAATTTCGCCATAGGAGGTTTTCTACCCTGTTATGTTGTTGATTGTATTGCTCGTTTTTCATGTGATATGGTAGTGGTCACGTGTGCAAAAGAAGGTATATAAGTAGGCTTGGTGAATGAAAATAAACGTTTTTTGTTGTCAGTAGCGCCAGTGTGTGTGTCTTCTTCCTATCGTCCTTGTCTCTTCGCGCTCACTCCAAGAACCATGACAGACCAACAAGCCCGCATCGCTACCCTCGTCAATAACTTTTGTGAAGTTGGGAAGCACCCACCTCGACATTATTCGTCATTCTGCGGAGAAGCGAGGTACCACCTATAAGGCATTCTGTGCACTTTGTTTATGTTGTTGCTGATGACGATAAAGAATCATGGCAGAGCCCTTTGTAATGGGTTGGAAGCATTCAACAACCCACTCGTTGCGCAATTCGCATTGTGTGACGCGCATGGTTACAGAATTCGCATTGCGTGACGCCTGGTTGACGTTTTACTCTTCTACCACGCTACATTACCTATGTATATGTGGTTCCTTCCCGACATGAAGCCTGTATGGGGTCTTTTTGCAAAGCAGTTTCATGCACCGGCGTGGCTCTGAGGCGTGACAATGGGCTCCCACGCAGAGGGTCCAGGTTCGAACCTCGTTCCATCCTGGAATTTTTTTCTTATTTCGTTTTTTCTTTTCTTATTTCCAGCGATGGTGCCGGACACCGGCGGCGGTGGACAACTACGGCGCCAAAAACGGCCCTTGTTGTGATCTCATTTTCGCTGTAAAAGTATGGCGCGCAATGTGGGGTGCGTCTATTTTGGCAGTCGAAAGTTTCAGACGCAACCGAGTCTGTTCCACTGCTCCGACGACCCCTGTCGAACGGCACTTAGTTTGAAGAGAGGCACACGCTCCGCGCAAGTCCGATAGCCAGAACGGCATGCAGTTAAGAAACACGTCCTACCACAGGGAAACATCTAGGGACTTTAGTCCTACCCATTGCAAACACCTCTCAGCAGTCCGTTGCCACCTTCGTCGATACAAGAGCGTAAAACCACCGTGCATAAAACGCACACGAACAAAAATGCCTGGCTTCAAAACAGCGCGGCTGCACATGCCAGCAAAAGGAACATTATCAGCAGCATGCGCGTTGCTATGGAGACGACCGCCCCGCTTTTCGTAGCGCCTTCCAAGAAGGCGCCGATGAAACTGCGAGTGAACTGATAAGAACCCGAACATTATCTGGTCGCGCGTGGATTGCGGTTTTTCATGCGTCGTGGGAAGAGTGTCAGCACCTGAGTATATTCTTACACCGTGCGTTAAAATCAGCTGCGCGCTTCTTTCTCGGTTTATTCTGACGATTGCCGTGCCACGGCCGGAGCGTTAATCGTATACTGCTTCATTTAATAATATCTGGGGTTTAACGTCCCAAAACCACGATGTGATTATGAGAGACGCCGTAGTGGAGGGCTCCGGAAATTTCGACCACCTGGGGTTCTTTAACGTGCACCTAAATTTAAGTACACAACCCGGGCCTCAAACATTTTCGCCTCCATCGAAAATGCAGCCGCCGCGGCCGGGATTCGATCCCGCGACCTTCGGGTCAGCAGTCGAGCGCCATAACCACTAGACCACCGTGGCGGGGCACATACTGCTTCATTTCATCAAGTATACACGGTGTGCGTGTGTTCGGGGAGCAGGGGGCTGAGGCTGCCCCCGTGGTCCGTGATGTTCACCACCACGATTATTCGCTGTAGGCTCGTCGACTCTAAAGTGTTTAGTCGACTCGGGGCAGTATTGCTCTGACTGCTGTTCTCTTTCTTTTATTCATGAATGAACAGCGTGATGTGCAAGCTGTCGTGATCGGCAGAACTCGCTGTCACAATCTAGTCGCGAAAATGCCGCGATCAGGCAAGGGAAAGGCGGAGGAGGAGGTTGCTCCAGCGACTTCCCGCTACAACCGGGCTTCTTTTTTTCCTCGTCTGACTCGCGCCGCTCGACGGGGCCGTTGTGCAAGGTCATTTCCGACGAACTCCGCCCAGCCAAAGGTGAGTGTTTACGTTTATTTCGATGCTCGTAGCCACGCGCAACTGGGCCACATTGCAGGGGCCGGTGGCTAAAGTGCGAAGGACGAGAACGGACAACGGAAGGATGGCATCGAGTGCACCTTGCTGTAGCAACGCCGAAGTGTAGTGAACCCCCACGCGGGGAAGCTCCACTGCCGGTTTCTTTACCGCGGACTCCGCAGGCGTTTCGCTATGCTGTGCTGGCCGTCGGTTCCGACGGGGCGGTCATAAGCGTGCGCTATTGCAAATACGTGGGTACAACTTCCCGATTTTCTCGGGCGCTGGACTGGAATGGAGAACGGCGAGAGGGAATAGCGAGGGCTCACTTGTGGTCTTGTTGGTAAGACATATCGTTAGCGCATAGCGCAGAGACTTGTGAACACGGGGACGGGCACAAGGGGAGAAATTCGGTCTTGTTGGTAAGACAATGAAACGATATTTAGCGCAAAGCAACGCAAGGACGAAAGGGGAGGACGCAACACGTGCTGTAACTTTCAACAAAATAGTTTAAATTGCAACCGAAGCACGAATATATACAGTCGGTGCTCACACGCTGCACCCAGATGTCATGGGCAGAGAAGTGAATTTTTCTGTGATACGTTTTGTACAATACACACGAAAAAAAATCACTATTACGTGTTCAAAAACCACAATTCTTTATCCGACAGGGACGGCGTGCTTACACAATCACCACCCAACTTTGCGATTTCGGCGGCTACTACCATTAATCTAGTTAATTCATCACGGTTGGTCGACAAACCTTGGTGTTCTAAAAAAAAAAAAGGGGCGCACCCACAAGCGCTCCAATGCATCGCGAGCGACCCATCGTTTCCTTTCTTCACAAGGTTGCAATGTTCTCGTAACCTGTCGTTCAGACGCCGAGCGACCCGTCCGTCCGACGTACTGCATTCCGCATGATAGGAGAATCTGATCCACCACCGCCTCTCTAAAGTCCACGAACCGAGTCCTGTGTCATGTCTTGCAAGCAGAAGCGTTCTGCCGTGCTTGACTGCCGAGTCTGCACATTGAATTCAGCCTGCATGGGGCGACCTTCGAATAACGCGTCCGATGCTCTACCACTGAGCTACGGGGGCGGTCATCCCCCCGTCCACTTTATAGAGTATATATGTTAATTTCAAATCTAGGAGTGCTGGTCAGCGCCGATCGCAGCCATGGCGGCGAGTGTGGAACACTCTTAAGTCTGCCTTTTGCCATCACGTAGCACGTGATATTTTTATGAGCTTGCAGCTTACCAATAATACCTCGCATACTACCTGAAGGCATCAAGTCTGCCAGAACGAGACCCTGGCTATGAATGAAGGAAAGAGGATTACTTTTAAGGGCTCGTTTTTCTTTGTTATACACAATATTAATGAGAACTAACAGACAATAATGCCAAGGAAAGTATAGGGGATGTTATGTGTAGTTACCTTTTCGTCCACTTTACTTTCTTCACATTTATATCTCAATTATTACACACAACATCCCCTATACTTTCCTTGATGTTATTGTCGGTTAGTTGCCATTAGTATTGTGACAATAGCGCCAAGGAAAGTATAGGGTATGTTATGTGTAGTTATCTTTTCGTCCACTTTACTTTTTTCACATTTATATCCTAATTATTACACATAACATCCCCTATAAATATCATATGCAGCTTTTCTGGACACCAGCGGTCTAGTTCGCGTGAACGACACCACGTGGCGTATCGACCTTAAAGAATTCAAAAGTCCCGCCATGACGTATGCAGTGACGCGGCACTAAATAAAAGAGAATCAAAAGAAACGGTACACACGCCCCGAGACTGTCGCTTCACCTCAGTGCGCAGAAAAGAGCGCTGTGTGTCGGCGTTATCTCGACGGCGACTGAATCGGCAGTTTTTCTAGACGTACCGTGCCGAATGTCTGGCCGTTATAGACGCGCCCGCGATGCATCAAGAGAATCGCGTTTTTTTTATTTGTTTGTTTGCTTAGTTTCTTGCGCTGCCGTACCGGTGAGCTTTTGGAGCAGCATGCTGCTTTCCGAGTTTCTTTTTGAGCTAGCGGGAACCATTATGTTTGGGTACGAACAGGATATTGTGGTTGCATAATAACAGAATTTCCCTTGGTGTACCACTTAGGTGTTGCTCGTTTGCCCCTTGCGTTACCTCAAATTAAAATTGGATAAGTTTGAGAACGCTAGGAATGACAGTAAAAAAAAAAAAACGAAGTTAAAGGAGCACTGACATCAAATTTCAAGATCGAGATGTGCCCATCATTCGATCGCTTGGTATGCATAGGTCTTCTTGGCCAAATTTGAACGGCATCCGTCGCGTGGAAGTTATTTTAATTCGATGTCAAACAGCGTAGGAGAAAAAACAAAAAATCGGCTGCCCTGCAACATCGACACTAGTGCTACGTGTTCGGTGTGATACATTGCACAAAAATCACCCTGAGTGACGATACGCTAGTAACAATGACGTCGACGATCTCTGAGTGTGTTTGGAGCCGACTGCAGCCATGCTTTCACTCTCTTTGCTGTGTCGAAGCGTGCGGCGTGCGTTTGCGGGGCGCACATGCACAATACGACGACTGGCACCCGGCGAGGCCTATTGTTCCGCACCCCTCTCGCTTTGTTGTCGGGTTGCTCTCGAGGTAGTTTTCGTGAGGGGTCACGCGCTTAACAGGTTTAACCCATACCGAGGCACCCACATACTTTCAATCTCTACCGCGCGCGGGGCCCCGATTTGAAAACCGCGCTTTCTACGTCACCACAGCTTGAGTGCACGTGGTCTTTGACGCTCCCCGCATGGGTCGCTAGTTTCTTGTGGTTTTTAGGCGGGCGTTTTGAAGTGACGCTAAAATGGTCACAATTAACTACGCTAGAATTAGTTATACGATACGCTAGAGCATTTACGATTTAACTTAGGGATTACCAGACCCAAAGCTACAAATTACAGTAAAAAAGTCACCAACAAAAATTTTGCTGTCAGGGGTGTTAAACGGGCCTGCAAAAATGATACCATCGTTGAAAGATGATCTTGTACACCGGAAAATGTGCACTTGAATAGTTTTTTTGTTAGGAATGAACGTATAGTAGAACACATAAGACCGACGCGTTGTGCAATAACCTCTAGATCTGCCGTCTATCCCGCGCAAAAAAGGCACCTATCTCACCTATTGCATTTCTTCTTTTTCTTTCTTTCTTTTTCTTGTTTTTTCCACAGTCGACTGACTCATATGCTGGAATGATTGTCTTGAATCCTGTTGGCGCAGGCACACCAACAGGTTACTATAATGACCTGGAAGCTCTCGTGAAGCTCTCCATTCATAAGCTGCAGGCGCAGTCTCTTTCAACTTTGCACTTCAGCAAGCACAAAGTCGATCATGAACCACCTACAGGCCCAATCGTCCACTTTGATCAGCACAAAGAGTTTCAGAAAAGCGAATTTTGGCATTTTTGCACTGACAACAAGGAATGATAATGCAACATAATATAGTAACTATTCGTACAATCTCTGAAAACCACTTCTTTATTCTGTGTCACTCCTAATGTAGAATACAAAATGCATTTGACTTGCTCACCAACGGCCGGGTCACAAGACACAGCAGAGAAAAGCGAACCCTCACAGCAGAGAAAAGCGAAGACATCGTTTGCCGAAGGCATTGATATCCGATCAACATCTATCTGATCTGAAAAACATTTCTGATGTGAACACCATTTTGCAGCCTGAAACTAGGAAGGAACCTTCACAAGAGTGTGTCCAGCACCACTACGAATTCGCGTTCCATGCCGAGACGAACGACCTTACCGAGTGAACTAATCCGAGTACCCAGGGAACACTAGCTCCGTATAATGCAGTAGAGCAGAAAGGAGAGGATGATTGGGACGTCCACTTTCCGGCAGCTGGCATTGCAGTTTTTACATCGCTGCAGACGTCTACTGGTGTGAGGCCGTACATAGACGTGTATGAAAAGCTGCCCAAGTTGAAAGCGGTTCTCATTCTAGGTACTGCAGTTAGCGTCACATTTATGTACACGGTAAAGAACCCCAGGTGATGAAAAATTTCCGAAGCCCTCCACCACGGCGTCCCTGAAAATCACGCCGTGATTTTTGGACGTTAAACACCAAGAATTATTAGACAGTTATAGTTTAGCGTTAGCGTGATAGCGGGGGTTATGGGAATAGCGTTACCGTGCCGCAAACGTTGGTTGCGGAAAGCGTGTTTTAGTTTAGCGGGATAGCGTTTACGTGCCCAAGCCGGGACGGTGGCGCCACCTAGCGAAGGGTGAATGCGTAAAAAAAGTGAAAAGAACAAAACCGAGAATGCTTGCCTGTATCCCCGCACGCAGCAATATTACTCCTTTTTTTTAGTGAAAATAAAAGTAAATAAATATGAACTAAGCACCAAAAGCGAAAATTTTTATGTTGCAGACTTGTTTACACCGATCTTCTAGATAGGCCTAGGGACTTTCGTAATGGGAAGCGATCTCAAAAACTACGCTAAGTTATCCGTAATACCGTGTCGTCGAAGCTACCTGAAGGCAAGCGAAGCCATTTCGCACAGTCGTTTGCTACGAAAGAAGTGGATCAGTCCACATCTACGCTAAATTCAGTTCGAAGCGGGCGTCGAAAACCGCCGCCATGTTTTACGTACACTACGTTAACCACGCAAACACGCTAACGCTAAATCTGAAAAATAGCGTGCGTACGGTAAACGCTACGGGTCACGTACGGTACTGCGCATGCGCATTTCGGTCCCGCTATTCCGGTAAGCCCGTTATTCCGTTAAGCCCGCTAAACTATAACTGTCTATTATTGCTCTTAGCGCCACACGTTATGACAGCCGCAGCGCGTGACAGCCGTAACCGTTTGCCAGAAGATTAGAGTTGCGGCGATGAAAAACGCCACACAAGCACATAAAAAAAAAACAGGCGTTCCTATGACTACTGCCGCCTACTTGCCCTGGCGTGCAACATCGCAGACGCGTTGTGGGTGCGAAAGGGAGGCAGGTGACCGGGCAGGAAGCTACTCGTGAAGTTCGAGGGTGCCACTCCTGCGTCATTAGATATCTGGGTTTTCGTCAGTTCTGTTACTCTCTCTCTCTCTTTCTTCACTCTCTCTCACAACACACACACACACACGCATATATATATATATATATATATATATATATATATATATATATATATATATATATATATATATATATATATATATATATAGTAGTGGGAAAAGAATCACGCGGACCCCGATAGAATAAGAAATGAAGAAAGAAACTACGACTTTCGTTGCTTCGGCACTGTATATTCTCACTAACGTTTCGTCTGGTGGACCAGACTTTGTCAAAGTAACAAGCACATCGCGGTGGGTTTCCTTATAAACACGCTTAAAGTAGATAGTTTCAAAGAACTTATCGATAGCAAGAATGACAACATAAGATGGCGGTCACGCGCAGTCGACATAGATTCATGCGCGAACATTTGGGACTCGTGGCACCGAAGTCAGCTTACACAGAGTAAGATAGATTGCACACGCAGTTGATATGGCATTACACACTAGTGATATGACAGAATTATAGGATTGCACGCCACATGGAGGGAAAGGCGGGGGGGGGGGGGGGGGTATGACATCAGATCTGCGCTTTATCTAATCTTTTCGCGGGAGCGTAATCACATGCTAGCATTAAACTGCAAACAGTCTGAAATCGCAAACAGAAAATCTACGCAGCACTAAGATCAATTTTTATTTTTTAACTTCTCCTGAAGTACGCTTCAAACACATCAAGGTTAATACGAGAAGAAACTAAAAAACTCAAAAAACTAAAAAAAAACTGAAAAAAAACTAAAAAAAACAGCACAGACACCGTGCATGATGCACCAACTCAGTACGTATGCACGTAGTCTGGTATTAAAGCTGAAAAATAGTTACCAACGTAACCGTAGAAAAAACACGAGCGATATTAGAAACAGAGCTGCCTATCCCGTTGAAGACCCGGTTATGATTAATAGTGCTTAGTGGGAACGCTTGTAAGTGTGCCTGTGCTTTCGTTGATACCGGATGAGACGGTGTTAAACTTATAGATTAGGTAAGACTCGCGGGCTTCACGATCATGATGAGAGCGACGCTGCAACCGACAAACCAGCTACTTCAATCAACCACTGCGTGGATTTTGCAGCCACTCGAGGAAGGTCTTCTTCGTGGACCACGGATTTCAGTACCTGCCCCCAGGCCGTGTTCTAGCCGGCGACGGCCTCCACCCAAGTTTTGAAGGCGTCGCACTCATGGCCAGCCATATCCGTGAACTTATCTTCACACACACTGACAACGATGTATCACTGTGGCGTGATTTCGCATCGTGTGTCCTCCACAGCGGTGCCGCCCAGATTTCTCCTAGAACGTGCTCCGCTCAGCCTTCCCCAGACGTCGACCACTGGCCTCCAGTCTTGAACCACCGCGACCTTCCCGGTGCCAGCCGTACTTCTTCTAGAACGCGCTACCGTCAACCCTTAGCAGACGCCAACAAGGACCTTTCAGTCTCAAGCCATCGCAACCTTCGGGGTTCCAGCCGTACCTCTCCAAGTAAGAACTGTTCTTTAACTTCCCCAGGCACCAGCCGCGGCTCTCCCGTCACAAACAGTCGCCACCTTCACGAGGGAGGCACACAGACCACTCCGTCTTTGGGCCGCCGCTACCCTTACCGGAAGAACCCCGCTCGTGACAAAGCCGCCCATTGATTGCCGATTCCTGGTAACTCTGTTCAGCATCTTCCTTCTAGGACATTCTTAAGGGCTAGAAAAATTGCCGAGAAAGACATCCGCTCTGAACTGCATGTAACCGCACTGTCGACGTACCTGAATGCTTCTGCAGTACCGAAAGGCTTACAGCTAAGACTGAAGCCGGCCACTTGCGACCTTTCTGAGTCGCACAAAACCGATTGGCAAAGGGTACTAAGCAACGCCTCTTTGGAATTACTGCGTATTGTTGTTAACCATTACAAATCGTGTACGATGCGTCTACATAGCGAAGAAAGCCGCTTCACGTCACAGTTAACGCCACGTGAATTAGAATGCCTGGCAGCATTTAAACAGAATAAGAAGAAAAACTTATGCACGCTCAAACACAATAAATTTATTCGGGATGGCATAGACCCTTCTATATGTATTGCTAACATAGATACTGTTCCTACTGAACCATCACTCAGACGCAGACCAACTGAACCAAGCGACAATGTTGTTAACCTTTCAATGTTTGTTCTTTCTGGTGCTCACATGTCGGCCTTATCGAAGGGTCTTACCTTTTGCCCAACCTCTGATGGATTTAATGAATTTCATCTTTTAAAAGACCTTGACAACTTTGCTCGAACCATGCGCCTAAGAGAGTACTTCCATAACCGTGAAAATCCTAGTGACGCTAAACTATCTATGCCCTCATACAAACACTGGAACCCACCAGCGCAACGTGATAAATGTCTAGATTTGTATATAAGTGCAGTGCAACGTGAAATACTCGAGGCGTACAAGACCCGCGTCCGTTATCGACAGAATATGACGAAGGAAGAAAAAACAGCGCTTGAAGAGCTTTCAAATAATCATGATATCGTCATTAAACCCGCAGTACGGGCAGGAAAGGGATAAGGGAGGAGCGATTGTTGTTCTCAATAAGAGTGATTATATCATGGAAGCGATCAGACAACTCTCGGATACCACCTTTTATTAACCCCTCGCAACCGACCCAACCGATAACTTTAGGTCCATTTTGATAGATCAGCTCACAAAATTACTAAAGCAGAAAAAAACTAGACGAAAAAACCGTTAGGTCTCTCATACCGCTCAGTCCCGTGGCTGGTAGGTTTTACTTGCTACCAAAGATTCACAAACAAGGTAACCCAGGCCGCCCGATCATTTCCGGTGTGAACACTACAATGGAAAACCTTTCACGCTATGTAGACTCCCTTATTAACGAGATTCCTGGAACATTTCCGTCATTCGTAAAGGATACCAATAGTTTTCTCCAAGATATATTACACCTTACCATTCCGCATAATTCAATCCTTGTAACTCTCGACGTCACCTCGCTTTACACTAACATACCGCATGCAAAAGCCTGTAGATAAAGAAACCCTGGGATCGCTGCTAAAGCTTATTCTTGAACTTAATAACTTCGAATTCAATGATAGCCATTACGTTCAGGTGAGCGGTACTTCGATGGGAACCCGAATAGGTCCGAATTATGCTAATATCTTTATGGGTATTTTGGAGAACGATTTCTTATCCAGCACTGACATGCAGCCTTTCTTTTATAAGCGATTCATTGATGACATATTCTTGATTTGGACATATGGGGAGCAAAACCTCTTGAAATTTATAGATGCGTTTAATCATTTCCACCCGTCAATCAAACTGTCGCATCTCGCCACTTTCGGTAAACTTTCTAGACGTCACTGTGTCGCTATGCGAAGGAAAACTCCTGACTAAACTATATCGTAAACCTACCGATAAAAACCCGCTTCTGCATTTCAAGAGCAGCCATGTACAACATTGCAAGACCGCCATTCCCTATAGTCAGGCCCATCGGTTTAAACGACTGTGCTTCAACCGCGAGGATTTCATAGCTAATTGCGAACAACTTAAAACTTCTCTCACTAAACGGCAATATCCATCGGCTTTAATCGATCACGCAATAGGTCGAGCAGGTAAATTAAATAGAGCGGAAATTCTGAGGGGGGACCGTTTGCCCGAAAAACAGAATAGCACCAACCTTGTACTAACACACTCAGCATCAGCACCAAAGGTACACTCTATATTAAAATGCCACTACAATATCCTTGCCCAAAGCGAACATCTCAAGAGTATTTTTCCTGAACCACCTCGCGTTGTGTACCGACGGTCTAAAAATCTCCGAGATTTATTAACGTCATCGAAAGTAAATAAGCCCGAAATAACTGGCTGTGCACCCTGCAACAAATCACGTTGCAAGGTGTGCGTACATATGCAAACGACACAGAAAGCCAATAGCAATTTTTCAGACTTCTTCCTTAACATTCGAGGTTCATTTAATTGCGATAGTTCTAACGTTATATACATGCTTGAGTGTACCGTCTGCAAAAAACAGTACATTGGCCAAACGGAAACTTCATTTAGAATACGCTTTAACAACCATAGATCGCATTCAAATAAGCTTCCTAGCCTACCATTATCAAAACACATTCGTTTACCTGGACATTCTTTTGAAAATATTCGGGCCCCTATACTTGAATCAGGCTTTCGCTCTCATCATGATCGTGAAGCCCGCGAGTCTTACCTAATCTATAAGTTTAACACCGTCTCATCGGTATCAACGAAAGCACAGGCACACTTACAAGCGTTCCCACTAAGCACTATTAATCATAACAGGGTCTTCAACGGGATAGGCAGCTCTGTTTGTAATATCGCTCGTGTTTCTTCTACGGTTACGTTGGTAACTATTTTTCAGCTTTAATACCAGACTACGTGCATACGTACTGAGTTGGTGCATCATGTACGGTGTCTGTGCTGTTTTTTTTAGTTTTTTTTTTCAGTTTTTTTAGTTTTTTTTTTTTAGTTTCTTCTCGTATTAACCTTGATGTGTTTGAAGCGTACTTCAGGAGAAGTTAAAAAATAAAAATTGATCTTAGTGCTGCGTAGATTTTCTGTTTGCGATTTCAGACTGTTTGCAGTTTAATGCTAGCATGTGATTACGCTCCCGCGAAAAGATTAGATAAAGCGCAGATCTGAAGTCACACCCCCCCCCCCCGCCTTTTCCTCCATGTGACGTGCAATCTAATAATTCTGTCATATCACTAGTGTGTAATGCCATATCAACTGCGTGTGCAATCTATCTTACTCTGTGTAAGCTGACTTCGCTGCCACGAGTCCCAAATGTTCGCGCATGAATCTATGTCGACTGCGTGTGACCGCTATCTTATGTTGTCATTCTTGCTATCGATAAGTTCTTTGAAACTATCTACTTTAAGCGTGTTTATAAGGAAACCCACCGCGATGTGCTTGTCACTTTGACAAAGTCTGGTCCACCAGACGAAACGTTAGTGAAAATATACAGTGCCGAACCAACGAAAGTCGTAGTTTCTTTCTTCATTTATATATATATATATATATATATATATATATATATATATATATATATATATATATATATATATATATATATATATATATATATATATATACTTGATAACGAGTTCAGTTGAAGTTTGCGCCTGACCGTGCCTTTCTCGCCATTCGTCGAAAAAACATTTACGCAAGTAGTAGTAAAGTTCGGGGGACTAAGGCAATAACTTCGCAGTGCACGTAGAAAAGTGTGCGCCATTCGCACTTCACTACGCACGCACACTCTCACACTATATATATATATTTTTTATTTATTTATTTATTTATTTATTTATTTATTTATTTATTTATTTAATCATACTGCCAATCCCAAGAGGGATTATTGCAGGGAGGGCAAGAATATACAATACATAAATACAGTCAAAAAGCGAAATTATACAGGCACACAATTTTTTGAAATTCTGGGAAAGTAACACAATGCTATATAAAAAAAGAAAGAAAGAAACATGCAACACTACAGAGTCAACAGTACACCATTGGAAACCAAGCATACACAAAACGCAGTGGGTGCGATATATGATAATAGGTTACAGATTTTTTTTAATACATGTGGTATTCAATTTTTACAAAGAGTAAATGATTTAACATACGATAATAAGGATTAGTAGAATTCGTTACACAATGCAATAAGGCCACAGAGTCATATTTGCGACGCGATTAAGTGAAACTCATAAGACTGCAAAAAAGTTTCTAACGTGGGACTAAGGACAATATGAGAGGGTAGGTTGTTCCATTCTGTAGTTGCGAGTGGAAAGAATGAAAATCTGAAGCATTTGGTACTAAAACGGTAGTTTTGTAAGGTGCGGGGATGTTTGTGCCTGGTCTGTCTTGTTTCAGATTTGGACAGGTAGCGGGAGCTATCTATAGACAGCATGTTATGCATAAGCTGATAAATTACTTTCATACGAGCTAGTTTGACACGATTTTCTAGAGTTAGTAGTCCGGCTCTGTTGATTAGTTGTGATGGTGAGGAAGTTAGGTTATACTCATTGTGAATAAATCTGATTGCCTTTCTCTGTACTCTGTCTAACATTTTTATTAGTTTATTAGTATGTGGAAACCAGGAGACGTTAGCATATTCTAGGATAGGTCTAACAAATGTAGTATACGCAAGAAGCTTAGTTTCAGGTGTAGAATGACGGAGGCGCCTTCGAAGGAAGGAAAGTCTTTTTAAAGCTTTAGATGTTATAGCACTAACATGAGAGTTCCACCTGAGGTTATCTGATATTACCAGGCCGAGATACTTATAATCATTAACCGTTGTTAATGGAGTGTTGTCCACTGAGTACGGGTATACCGAGGTGTTCTGTTTTCTAGTGATGCGCATGACGGCTGATTTGCTAACATTAAGAGTCATTTGCCAGTTATAACACCACTGTGTTATTGATTCCAGCGCATGACTTAATGTCTCGTGATCGTCGGGTGAATTAATTTCTTGATAGATTATACAATCGTCAGCGAATAGTCTTATGTTAGTATTGACAATACCAGGTAGATCGTTAATGAATATTAGAAATAACATAGGGGCAAGGACACTACCTTGCGGAACACCGGAGGTGACCTTTGTAACTTCTGAAAACTCGTGGTTTACTTCGACGAACTGTGTCCTGTTACAGAGATAGTTATTAACCCATTCTGTGATTGGTCCGTCGCCTATTGTAAATTGAAGCTTTCTAATCAATTTTGCATGGGATACTCTGTCGAATGCTTTAGAGAAGTCAAGTAGGATTAGGTCTATTTGCTTTTGGTGGTCGATGCTTAAGGATAGGTCATGTAAGAGTTCTAATAATTGCGTAACTGTAGAAAGCCCTCGGCGGAATCCATGTTGAGAAGATGCTAATACATTGTTTTGTTCGAGGTATACAGTTATGTGTTTGATAATGATATGTTCGAGTGTTCGAGAATTTTACATACAGTGCTTGTTAGTGAGATGGGTCGATATATATATATATATATATATATATATATATATATATATATATATATATATATATATATATATATATATATATATATATATTTGCAACGGGTATAAGCCAGGCAAGGAGGAGAGGAAGAAGACGTGAGTTGGTGCAGTCTGCCGACGCCATCATTACCCGACCGTCAACCTGTCCTGTAAATAACCATACTTAAACCTTAACCGTAACAGTTTTCTGGTGGCAGTGCTGGGTAGTACGACGGAGCCGCTACCGCTAGGTGTAAGCCGAAGCCGAAGCCTCGTTCGCCTGCCTCCAACACTGCCGGAGATCCCGATATCCAACAACGGCGACCCACAGTCATCTTCGACTCCTCCGTCACGGACAACCGGAGCCTGGATGCGTCCGATGTAGCCATGGCCTTTCTCAAGAGAACCCGGCGAGAACGTGGAGGAATGGCTCACCCACTGCAAGCGTGTGAGCAATTGGAACAGCTGCAATCCCACGTTTCAGCTAGAGTATGTCTCTCTCTTCATCACAGACACTGCGCTGTTGTGGTTCGAAAACCGCGAAGAATGACTAATGACCTGAGATCCCTTCGCTTCTGAAATCATAGAGTGCTTCAAAGATTCGACCACGAAAAGAAAGCGCGCAGAGCAGACATTGCTTCAGCGTGCTCAAAGGCTAGATAAGACCTGTACTACGTACATAGAGGTGATCCTCAAGTTGTGCAAGTCGGTGAGTCATCAAATGTCCGAAGAGGACAAAGTTGGGCACCTTCTGAGAGGCGTTGCCGAGGATGTGTACAATTACTTCATCGGCAAGGACAGTCTCGCTTTGGCCGCTGACGTCATCAAGCATTGCCGCACATTTGAGACCTTGAAGCTACACCGTATCACGCCAAAGTTCGGCCGGTTAGCTAAAGTGGCAATGGTTGCAAGCGTCGAAGACAGCTACAGTTTCCAGTTTGAACTTACGGCAACAGTTCGGCAAATTGTCCGCAAAGAACTCGACGACACAACAAATCAGTGAATGCCGAACAGCTCGGTTGCGATTATAGCGCCCACAACCGACCTCATGAACCTGCAGCCGCTTTATCCTCGCTGTCGGCCATGTCCGGCCTTGCATACTGTCGAGTCAATGAGCAGCGACAGCACCGACGTTCCTTTCCCGATTACATGACGCACGCCCAACGCGCTCGTAGGGATAAGACCACGAATTGGCTCATACCCGTTGCAATATATATATATATATATATATATATATATATATATATATATATATATATATATATATATATATATATATATATATATATATATATATATATATATATATATATATATATATATTGCAAAGGCGTTTATTGACGGCGGGATAGACGGCGACGATGCGCAGCGACGACAGTAACGACAGAGCGCAGACTCGCAGACTCTCACGAGCAAGAGCACGAGGGGCGTGCTCTCCGAGAAGAGGCGAAGAGGGCGACCCAATAGAAGGCGCTCAAGAGGACGGCCCATTACAGTGTTCTAATGCTTCTGTACAATTACCCCGGGTACGCAAAGGGAGCCGCCCGGCGACCTAACAGCTGGTCACTATGAGCGGGTCATGGTAGGGCTTGAGGCGCTCCACGTTCACAATGTCGCGCCCTCGACGGCGCATGTCCGAAGATGGCTCAATGGGTTCAATCAGGTAGTTGACCGGGGACGTGCGTTCGACGACACGGTAGGGGCCTTCGTATTTGGGCAGCAGTTTGGAAGAGAGGCCAGTTGCAGCGGTCGGGACCGAGAGCCACACGAGCGCTCCAGGGAGGAACGTGGACTCAGAAGTGGTGGTGCCACCGCGAATGCTCTTCTGCCGCTCTTATTCGTGAGTTGTAAAGGTCTTCGCAAGCTCGCGACATTCTTCAGCAAGCCTGGCTGTGTCCGAAATAGGCGCACATTCAGATCGATCCGGCCTGTAGGGAAGGATGGTGTCGATTGTGTGCGACGGGTGCCTGCCGTACAATAAGAAAAATGGCGAGAAACCAGTAGTGCTCTGAGAGGCGGTATTGTAGGCGTACGTGACGAAGGGCAGAATGGCATCCCAATTTGTGTGGTCGGCTGCGACGTACATTGAGAGCAGGTCGCCGAGCGTGCGGTTAAAGCGTTCGGTGAGGCCATTCGTCTGCGGGTGGTAAGCAGTAGTTTTGTGGTGAACGACGTTGCACTCTGTGAGAATGGCTTCGACGACTTCCGACAAGAAGACACGGCCTCGATCACTGAGCAGCTCCTGGGGCGGACCGTGACGCAGCATGAATCGGTGGAGCAGGCAGGAGGCCACATCGCGCGCTGTAGCCGCTGGGAGGGCGGCGGTTTCGGCGTATCGGGTTAGATGGTCAACAGCGACGATGGCCCAGCGGTTACCAGCCGAAGTCAGAGGAAGTGGTCCATACAAATCGATGCCCACGCGCCCAAACGGACGGTTAGGGCAAGGTAATGGTTGTATAGACCTGCTGGCGACACGTGCGTTGCAGGTTTTCGGCGCGAATGGCGAAATGGTGGGCTTGACGACGCAACGCGCGAGTGGATGGTGTTGCCGACGGATCCGTCAGCAAGTCGATCAGCGAGGTGATCCATTTATCCTTGCGCTGTTCGGTAGCAATGGTGTGAACGTCGATTGAAGCAACAGCTATGTGAGATATTGAGCAGGGGGTATTGTCGTCAGGCAAGGGAGAGCGCGAGAGGGCGTCGGCGTCAGCATGCTGGCGTCCGTTGCGGTACAGCACGCGGATGTCGTAGTCTTGCAGTCGAAGTGCCCAGCGGGCGAGACGGCCTGAGGGATCCTTCAATGACGACAGCCAGCATAGTGCATGATGGTCGGTGACGACACCAAATGGGCGACCATACAATATATATATATATATATATATATATATATATATATATATATATATATATATATATATATATATATATATATATACACTGTCTAAAAGCAATGGAAAGGAAATGGGGTTGCTTTATAGACAGCACCATGTTTGACGTCTGCAAACCCAGGTCAGTGGGCATGGGCTGAAGATTGCCGTTGTGTGCTTCATGCCGCTTGAGTTACGTCGGCGAAAGGCTGGTCCAGATACAAAATTTCAAAAAAATATTTTTCAAGTTAAAAAATTATTACCCTTTTGTAACTTTGCCTATGTTCAGCTAATACATAGAGCTTTCAAATGAAGTGTCGTGCATATTTTTAGTCCGACCAGCAAGGCAAGTTTTTTCATGCTGAATACAGAGCTTTTCTAAAAAAAAAAGTGAAATTCGCAATTTTTTTCAGGCGATCTGCTCCACCTTCAGCGACTAAATTATTTTTCTTTTGTAGTATGTCGAACAGGCCACCAGTATATAATTCATTTCTACCCTTTGAGTTGGCCTTGTTTCTGGAAAAAATATCAAACTTTGTAACTTTATTCAATTTTGCTCGTGCGAAAAGCCCTCGAAGAATCGATATACATAAATAAGTCATTATTTTTAGTTACATCACTTCATTAGCTTGCCTAAAATGCCATTTTATCGAGTGCATCCCATAAACGTCCTTTGAAAAAAATTGTTGTTTGATGACCTTTTGCTTAGTCGGCGCAAAACTACACTCTCTCACAAATAGGTTGGAAAATTTTTGGCAACAGAAATAAACGAGCAGAACGAGTTTTGAACTACCAAGAAAAACGTGGAAATTTTTTCAGCCATATTTGTGATGGTCGGAAAAACGCTGGATGATTTGACATGGAATGACCCATGTTAGAGTGACCTAGAATAGGGGGAGTGTCCAAAGCGCCGGCTCCCGCGTGGGCCTTTTGCCGTGAACTCCCGCGCCGCGCCGCTGCTGCGCCGGACCCGTGGGCTTTCCGCGCTCGGGAAGCGCGCGGAAAGCGAGGGTCGTCTGCTACGCGCTGTAGTTTCTTGCGCCGCGTTTCCACACAGGGCACTTGAAGCCTACTTAACTTTTATAATACGGTGCGGAATGGAGCTTATCCATCTTCAAGCATTGTTTTAGTGCTGGGGCAACAACAGGATGCAAAAAATCATGTGCCCAAGCGGCATCAGCGTGGCCTAGTTCAGGTCACAGAGTTCGAGAACGTTGGTGCGTGTGTAAAAACGCGCAAAACGGACGCGCACAAGCAAGAAACGAAAAAAAAAAAACATTATTCGCACGAGTAATCGGGCAATAGCATCATGCATGCTCGAATTAAGAGTAACAAAAAAAAAGTAAATTGCACGCACAGTCAGCTGAAATACTTGCGCGCAGTGACCGCTTCACACTACGAGCGTTTTACTCATGCTCGCCACTGGTTTGCTAGCCATATGCACACCGCTTTATTCGACAATTCATTAGCCTCCACTAGCTATTTATTATGGACGGAGCACACTGGGAAGACGCAAATGAAAAAAAAAAAGAAGAGTAGAGACGGCCATACGAGCGCAATGGTGTTCGCTTATTTTTGCTTCTGAGGTAGCGTAAAAGGCTCATCGTGCGCAAATATTTGAAAGAAAAGCAATGCCAGGTAAACTAACCATATATATTCCAAAGCTTTTGCATAAAAGGCGTAATGTAGAAAATGCTTTACAAATATCCAGATATCATAGAAGCTAGTGTAATATCTCGATCACTTCAGAAAATTGCTCAAATGCAGAGATCCCTAATGTACCTTGCCTGAAAAAAATGCAACATATATATATATATATATATATATATATATATATATATATATATATATATATATATATATATATATATATATATATATATATATATATATATTATCGCATGTTGCATTGGATCGCTGAACGTCAGTATGAAACGTTCGCGCGAGATGCGTGCATTGCTTCAAGCCTTCACCATACGAAATGAAAACAGTTTCAAACAACTCATTCTCAACTTCAGATGTTTTCACTGTTCTCAGAGGTTAGCGTTCGCCCGGTTCAGAGACTTTACAAAAAGATGTAGACGATTAGAATAACAGAGAGCTGAGCTAGTTGGTAAGTATTCAGTTGTTAGTCGGCGTTTGTGGTGTCTTGACTTCTTTTTTGTGTCCGTGTTTGCACGCCCTGTCTTTTTAGGATGTGGACGAGTAGTTACATAAAATACAATTGTTTCCGCGGCAGTTGAGTGCGCGCCAACAGGACACCCGACCGCAATTTCCCGCTTTTTCCTGATGACCTCAATATAGCGTCCACCACAGTTTCGTGCAGCAGCTCCGGAGTACTTCAATAGCGAGTCTGCTCATCTCTTGAATAAATATAAAGAGATGACCAGACGGGTAAAGCAGGCCTCTTTTGTCCCGCGCGCAGACGCGTGCAATCAGCTGCTCTGAACTGAGAATCACGTTTGTTTTCGGGCGATCGCTCGTAACATATAAAGTGAGGCATACACGATGTTGCACTGTACCGTTTCGTTTTCTTTGGTTTGTCTTTTCTTTAAGGCTAAAGCCTTAGATGCCTCATCAAACACGAAAATTGACCGTCGGCGTCCCGCGTAGCCAACACAAGTGATGCACAAAATCATCACACGATGACGTCGACAGAACTTGTGACGTCACTATGACGTCATTTAACGTGACGTCATATGATGACGCCATCACATGACATGGTCGCTTTGCATTGCCTCCGTGAGCGGGGGCCGATCACGGAGGCAATGTAAAAGCAGGTGAGGTGCAGAAAGCTTGCAATGCCTTCGATCCTGTCGGCAGTCCGAAACCACGTTATGAGCACAAAGCTTTCGGAGAGGGGCGAGAGAGGATTAATGCATCGTCTGTCGAAAAAGATGGTTTTCGTTTTCGAGTCATCTCAGGCGAATGCATAAGGGACCATGTTTTTTTTTTTTCATGTAATTTTTTCGCATACATTTTACATATGCGGTAAGTTCTTCAAAATGTATTGGTAAGTCTAACATGTTGACAATGATATTGGTGACCACCACGTTCTTTATATCCTGACGGAAAGAAATCATGGGACCACACATCGTCAGAATTATTTCTGGTTACAGAAAGCGGGTTTGCGCATCACACACCATATTATTATTGTTAGTCGTTACACAAATGGCAAGCACTTCAAGTTAGTGATGCCATGACCTATCGGTCGTGTTGGGCATACGTACATTCGTGCCCCTCCGTGCCAATTTTCGTGTATACCAAGTGAACGAGACGCGAGTTACGCGAGTAATTTTTTACTTTTGGTACCGCGGCCACGCCGAATGACACATTCGGCTTCGCATGAAATGGCTTGAAACAGCAGAGCGCTGGAGGCAGCCTTGTAAAACAAATCGAATGCACGAAAAAAAAGATAGGATATGAAGGGTGCAAACGCGTTAGCATGCATGAGCTAGTTACTACGTGCATGTGTGCTACCCGTTCTCTTGGTTATCTCCAGTTTATTTTCTCCTGCAGCAAGTTTACGCTCGTCATTCCACACGAAAGTAAGTTAAGAGCCTTTTCTCACGATGAAGTGCGCGCAGGATGCGTTGCTCGAACAGTCGCGGAAGTGTGGACCAATGCGGTGACAAACCAGCTGCAAGGATATATACAAAAACTCCGTTTCACAACACACAAACCAACAAACGCGTTCTCTGTGTGATGAGTCGCTGCAGTATTATGTCGCAGTGACGCAGTATTCATTATTGCCCAAATTTCCGCAATTTTAGCTAATAGCGGCCAAAATATCACGCGCGTGGCAGACGCTCGCCGCTTTGGCGCGGCTTCCGCCGCGGAGAAAGCCCACGGGTCCGGCACGGCAGCGCCGCGGCGCGGAAGTTCACCGCAAAAGGCCCTCGCTCCTCCCATGTATTCGCGCGGCGCTTTGGACACTCCCCCTATTCTAGGTCACTCTACCCATGTGTGTGTATATATATATATATATATATATATATATATATATATAGGAAAGAAGTTTACTCTTAAGGGCTCGTTTTTCTTTGTTAGACACAATATTAATGAGAACTAACAGACAGCAATGCCAAGGAAAGTATAGGGGGTGTTATTTGTAGCAATTAGAATATAAATATGAAGAAAGTAAAGTGGACGAAAAGATAACCTGCCGCCGGCAGGGACCGAACCTGCGACCTTCGAATAACGCGTCCGATGCTCTACCACTGAGCTACGGCGGCGGTCATCTCCCCGTCCACTTTATAGGGTATATATGTGGATTGAAACTTAGGAGTGTCAGTCAGCGCCAGTCGCAGCCATGGCGGCGAGTGTGGAACACTCTTTTTCTGCCTTTTTGGCGTCACGTAGCACGTGATCTATTTACGAGCAGGCAGCTGACCAATAATCCCTCGCATACTACCTGAAGGCATCATGTCTGCCAGAACGAGACCCTCGCTATGAATGAAGGAAAGAAGTTTACTCTTAAGGGCTCGTTTTTCTTTGTTAGACACAATATTAATGAGAACTAACAGACAGCAATGCCAAGGAAAGTATAGGGGGTGTTATTTGTAGCAATTAGAATGTAAATGTGAAGAAAGTAAAGTGGACGAAAAGATGACTTGCCGCCGGCAGGGACCGAACCTGCGACCTTCGAATAACGCGTCCGATGCTCTACCACTGAGCTACGGCGGCGGTCACTCCCCGTCCACTTATATATATATATATATATATATCTCCCCGTCCACTATATATATATATATATATATATATATATATATATATATATATATATATATATATATATATATATATATATATATATATATATATATATATATAGGAAAAAGGTATACGCTTCTAAAAAACTGTTTATTTGTCGACGTTTCGATCGGAGACCGATCTCCATCAGGATGAAATTTACCAGGTTTCGATGCGCTTTTATATCATCGTTCTCCGAGCCGAGAGAGAGAGAAAAAGGTTAAGAAAAAGTACATACAGAAAAAAAAGGAGGAGAGAGAGAAGTAAGAAACCTGCCGAAAAAGAGTCGCGAATACGCTTGTGCACATACTTTGACTGACATAAGAATAACACGTGTTTCTTGAAAAAAAAAAAAGTCGTTAACACCCCACGTGCACATACTTTGGCCTACGAAACACACGTGTTTCCTGAATAAAAGGAAGAAAAAAAAAGAAAAGAAAGAAAACAAAAACTCCGCTGATATCCAAAGATCGTCCAGGTGAGGTACATTCCTGTAGTCACTAGTCGAGTTCCAATGCTTTGAAGCCCCAACACAACATGGGTGCATACCTCCAGCCCATTGTCACTCCTCACGTCTTCGGTTCCCCCCCTCCACATTTGTATATATATATATATATATATATATATATATATATATATATATATATATATATATATATATATATAGAGAGAGAGAGAGAGAGAGAGAGAGAGAGAGAGCGCGTCAGCGACACGCTAGTCATAAACCTGAGGCGAACAAACAAAGCGAGCTTTTTATTGGGCTTGGCTCGCTAACAGTGCGGAGGGCAATCTAGTGCGCATCGAATACTTGGCTTTAAAGGGCCCCTCACCAGGTTTGACAATTTTGAGCTGACGAGCGCAATGCATGCTCTGGGCGTTCACGATTACGTCTCCCAAAATTTGCAGCGCTACGCGCCACGTAAATGCGTCAAATTTCAAGCTGAACGCCGCTTGCCCTTCTTCTCGCGGCCGCGCGCCCAGAGAATGAGGGGATGACGTACATGAGAGAATGGCCCTACGTAGATGGTAGTGCTGTGACGTCGCTCCTCTACGTAGACGACTGTGCTCTGACGTCGCTAACAGTAGCACGTGACACCGCGATAATTATTTGACACGACGTGTAGTTGGTGTAATTTGTTGCTTGATTGGATAAATAAAACACACAAACGGAATGTGTGCGTACACTAAAGAACGCGTTAAAGGGTGTCGTTTCGCCTCACAAAAATAGTCCTGATATCTTTTATGCCTCTCGATTGCATTATCACCGCGCGCCCAGCACTCCCAGGTAACGAATGGCATGCACGTTATCAGCGTGAGACAGCATTCTTCGTAGGAAAGTGGCGAGCGCCGAGAATTCAAGAAAGGAAACGCAAGGCAGCAGCAAAGCAGCCGGTGGAAGATCACTCCGTCGTTGCTATGGCAACGGCTCGCGGCCGCGCTTTGTCGCGTTTCGGCGTCTGCGTGCCTACCGTTTCACCGTCTGTTCCGCGCACACCGGTCCCGCCGCCGTCGCCGGCGGCCTGCGCCACTCAGCAGAAAAAAGGGGGGGGGGGCGACGGTGCACTTGCTGAAGGCCTTGACAGTTTGAGAAAAACACCTATGATAATTATTCTTGTCGGTAAAACACCTCCTCCATAAAACTTTTGGGAGGGGAGCTAGGGGGTATGCCCCTGCGGCATACCCTCTAGATACGGGCCTGGGCTCTGATCTCCTAGGTGGCCCCCGTCGGTCTACTAAACTTCTTCCGAAGTACCACGGCCCATACCGTCTGGTCTAGCAAGCCTCGAGTCGTACTTGATCTAAGCCGTCAAGTCGCTTGAAACTTATTGCAATCAAACAATGTCGAGGCATGAGATTGTGCATATGGACCTGCTAAAGCCTTACTGTCACTGTGCATCTGTCCGTAATTAGCCAGGATGGCTCTTTTTCGGAGGGGAAGTAAATGTAATGCAAAACAGCAGCACTACCTGCAGAAGCACAGAACGCTGCTCCCGTAGAATAAGGCGACGATTCGACAATACAAGCTTTGTGTTGGTTCTACAATCGCTGGTTATGTTTCTGTGTCTGTCTCTAATAGTAGAGAACTTCTTTAAAACGCTTCATTATATTACAAATGGCTGCCCTCATGCTTGCCTTGGTTTCATTGTGTATTGCCTTCTTATGGTTGAGGTCAACTAAAATCGTGCCCGGTGGTTCCTTTTCTTCGTTATTAAGTAATGGGTTGCGTGGTAATAAATAATAAAACATGAGAAGTTTACTTGCTCCATTTTCAGAAGGGAAACCGAAACTGCAGCAAATATCTCGGGTGCAATGCTCCAGCGAGAAAACAAGCAACTAAATCTTCAGCAGTGTTGCACTAGTAATAATAATTGCTGGAGTTCTATGTGTCAAAACCACAATATGTTTATGAGGCGTGCCGTAGAGGAGGGCTGCGGAGATTTCGACCACTCCGGCTTCGTTAGCGTGCATCTAAAACAAAGTACTCGAGTCTCTAGCATTTTCGCCTCATTTGAAGAAATGCTGGAGCCGCCGTCAAACCTGTGCCCTTTGGGTCAGCAGCCGAGCACCGTAACCGCTGTACCACCGCTGTAAACATAAGCAATTCTGAGAGAGACAAAGAAAAGAAGAAAACAGCGCATTGGGATTCGAACCCGCGCCCCCGCAATTACGCGCGAACAGCCAGCACGGACGATCAGCCGCTTCAGCCACAGCGCGCGGCGGCTGGCACGTGATACGATAGGTATTATAAAGATACTACGGGCAAACGCTCCTTGCAAGTGCCCCCACCACCAGAGAGCAGGAACGAAATGCAGAATTGAAAACAGCTGCTTTCTGTTTGCAAAAATGCGCTGTAGATCATAATTCGATGTTTGACAGCGTAAGGAACGAGGGCGATATCGGAAGACAGCGCTGAAGTCACAACTGTTTATTTTCAATCGTACACCAATATATACGCGCTTTTCACCAGGAAAGAAAAAAGAATAGAGCGAATGAAGCATACAAAAAATCGTAGAAGCCCAAGAAATTTTTAAACGTGATAAAAAGGTGCATGAGTGCAGCTTCGCTTGAACTTTCGAGCAACGAAAGTGAATTTCTCGTGATCGTAAAACATATGTGATATCGATGATGGGTTGTTGTTTCCTGTGACTGCAATTTTTTGTACGCCAGGCCTGCAATCGTCGCCTGACTAAAATCACGTAACATCGCACAACATCTACTTACGTGACTACAATCACGTTGCAGCACGTAACAACTAGTCACGTGACTAAAAATCATGTAAGATCATGTAATTAGTCACGCGACTAAAATCCCGTAACGTCACGTAATATTTATGTGACATGTGTCCGCCAAAAACATTCGGAACAACCGGGTGGCGCGGGGCAACCTCAGCGTGTCTCCACTGCATGGAATCTAATAAAGTTGTACTTTCTCTCTAGGTGACTAAAACCTCATCATATATCTACTAGTGACGCGACATGTACCCTTCAGAACCACGTAACAAGTGTGGGGAACATTTGCTGTTGACCTGCATTTCCGCCCCTCCCCTCTACAATGTACAAATGTACCCTGAGGGTTTCAAAAAAAATTAAAAAAAAATAAACAATAATCGTCATCTGGCTTGCTATGCGTTTCCTTTCTTGAAAACTCTGTGCTGGCCTCTTTCCTACAAAGAATGGAGGAGGAGGAGGAGGAGGAGGAGAAGAAAAACGGAAAGACAGGGAGATTAGCCAGTTCTCGGACCGGCTACTAAGAATGCTATGTTACGCTGATAGCGCACATGCCGTTCGTGACCAGAAAGTGCAGGGCGCGCGGCGATAACGCAAGGAAAGGAAGGCAAAACAAATGACGATCATTGTTGTGGGACAAAAAGACGCCCTTTTTACTCCATCTATTCTAGTACTATACTACAGCAAAAACTTTGCACCTCTAGCTATAGCTTGGTATTGCTAGCAAAACCTTAGAAGAAGCAAGGTCGAACACTAGCTCCGCTGTCGGTTCCAGCTTTGCGCAACTAGCACATGGTGTGCACATTTTTATTTATAGATGTTTAAAATGGCATCTTTCTGTGGTACGTCGTGGTGGGCTGCGAGTGCATGCGAAAAGCTGCTGAATCACAGGATTTTCGTTTTGTAACTGGCAGCACCAGTCCCTAGACTTCCCGAAAGATTTGATCCACACACGTGCGTCATATCACACGAACCTATCCGATGCAGCGTACAGTGCTTTGTGATGTTAAAGGAGAAGGCATGCTGGTCTTTTTCTGTTCACGTAGGACGATAGATATGACAAGAGATGAATAAAAATCCCCACATGGCGATGCAATGAGTGCGATAACAACAAATGAAGTAATAATAATAATAATAATAATAATAATAATAATAATAATAATAATAATAATAATAATAATAATAATAATAATAATAATAATAATAATAATAATATCTGGGGTTTAACGCCCCAAAACCACCATATGATTATGAGAGACGCCGTAGTGGAGGGCTCCGGAAATTTCGACCACCTGGGGTTCTTTAACGTGCACCTAAATCTAAGTACACGGGCCTCAAACATTTTCGCCTCCATCGAAAATGCAGCCGCCGCAACAAATGAAGCAAGGCTGGCAGCTAACTCTTCTAGATCCTGCAGTCTCGCGTAACTCTACAAAATGTTGCTGTAACAGAACACAGCCACTCCGGGTCGGAAAGGAAATTTCGCAGTCTCTTCGCGTTCAGAGCGCAGCATATGTAGAAGGGTATACGAGCCGTCCGCTGATGCCGGTCGAGATAGCGATTTTGATTTCTTTGAAGAAGTAAGGGCGAAATCATTGCACTGCTGTTGAAAAAACAACAAATAATGTTTCCTATTCTTTGCTTGGCTGTTGGTTTCATACTTGCGTCTAACAAAGAAAAGAACCCCTCGAACAATTCCCCTTCTTTCATTAAGATTACGACAGACACTTGCGTTAGCCCTAAAGTAAAAAGCAACTGCAAAAACACTGCGCCTGTGTGTGTCTATGGTTGTTACGTGTGTGTCAGGTAGCGCAGTTATCCCTTTTGTATTAAGATGCACCAACTCGCCCACCAACAAGTTCTTCTAAACTACAAAAACGTTTAACTTTATCGTTTCATTACTGTATGCCTCGCTTTTCTAAGTTTAGTTCGTTTCCTTTACGTTGCTGAATTGTAGGTACCTGAGAAGATCACAACGAAATCATGAGAACGGAGAAATAAGCTTCCAGCACAATGCGCGTGCGAAAGTTCGAAGGAGCTTTGTTCACCATAACTTGATCGGGCGTTCTGTTTCTTAGAACGTTTATGAAAGAAATAAAGTATGAAATACAAATGTAGATCTGAACGATCTGATACGCGTGGAGTGTTACACTAAAAAAGTCATATAGTAAAGAGAAAAAGAAACGGGCTCAATATTACAGTCAAGAACCGAAACCGAAACGAAAACTGTTTTGTTTCGGCGGCGACATCCTGTGCGAAGCTGTGCAACTAAGTCACGGGCTGAAAAAAAAAAAATGCTAATCCGTCGCCAGGAATCGAACCGATGACGGCGCGGTGAAGCCACGCTCTGAACTTGAGCGATTAAGCCGCGTTCAGACTGCAGTCGCATCTGTCATAAGTGTCGTATCGCGTAACTTCTGTAACGTCCGTTTACGTTGCTAGCGACCACGAGTGTTCACAATGAGCCCCCTTCGGTAATATACGTTTTTTATGACGGGCCAATCAACGCTCTGATTTTCCAACATGGCGCCGTTGGTCGTAGAGAATGGGTCTTTGACGCACTTCATCAACGAGCAATTCATCGCTGCACAATGAAGGCCCTTCCGCACTCGTCGTGGAACTTGCCGCGTTAACACAAAACAACGAACACGGACAAAACAGCTGCACAGACACGCTGCTGCACGCCATGACGAGCATGAAGACGCGTGATCTGGGGAGACCGGAACCCCGTGAGCGGAAAGTGAAAACTGAAACTGCTTTGGCCGTTGGTGGTGCCGTAATGGTCGCATCAGTAGTGGTCGTAAAAGTCGCGGACCCGCCAACATTTACGCCCGAAACGTTACGTACTTTACGCCAAATACAACAACGTCTGAACAAGCTCATTACGTTGATTGCGTTAACGGTCGCGATCCTTACCGACGATCCGTACGTTGCGCACGTATTCTGAACACGGCTTTAGCTCGCTCGGCCACGGTCGACGCTTTGTGGCTGATAGGGTTTATCAATTTACCACAAGCATTTGAAGAACCGCGTTTCAAAAAAAAAACGCGTTAGGGAACAACGTTATGCGAACTGCGGCACGTTGAGAATGGCTTCAAACGAAAGCTGAATATCAGGACTACATGTGATCTCCTGACAATTAACATAACTTGCTTAGTTTTACGACAGCGACCGTTTTTGTCTCGAAAAACAGGCCACATTTTCCGCCGTTTCCATAGACTCCCATTGTACAATCTTCTGCTCTGGGAATAAAATTGAAGCTTACTGCAACATGATCGCTGCAGTCTTCTCGTGCGTTTAGGTTCCAAGAAGCGCTCTGTCGTCTGCGTTTTTCAACGTTCACCCTCTACACTTAATTATTCGGGAAAAACTCGCTAGTTTCATTGAAAACGCGCTAGCTTCGCGCCGCGGCCGCCAGGGGCGTTGGCTGGTATGTATCCGAATGGGAAGGAATAAGTAGCAAGGACAGCGTTGAAATTAGCAAGGGCCTGAGACAGGGATGTCATTTGTCCCCGCTGTTATTCATGCTGTACATGGTGAGGATGGAAAAATTACACCATTTCCCGCTAAAGGGGACCATGAGGCGATGCGAAGCTGGAGCACTTGCACGATCGCGTCCCGTTGGCGTTCTTTGGGCATGCTACCGACCTCACGTCGTGGAACGCGAAGAGGAACGCTATGCGCGCCTTGTCTTCCCTTTAGCCTGGCCGTTAATTCTCACAGGGCGAGCGGGGAACGCGTTCGACAGGGGCAGCGTAGGAGAGGAGAGAGAGGGGGAGGGGACGCGCACGCGCTGGTGCTCATCGCGGCGTTGCGCAGGACAGAATTTCGGCATGTCGAGCCCGCGTTTCAGAGGAAGAGTGGAGAGGGGGAAAGGGGAGAGGGAAAGTGGAGAGGGGAAGGGGAGAAGGTATGCGCATGCGCAGTAAGGGTGGTCACGCCGCACACCACCACCACCACCACCACCGGATTGAACTCCGCCATAGAGCACTGCACGGGCCGGATTTTACGGCCCGGGCCCGGCCCGGGCCCGCTTTATGAAGCCCGAGCCCAGCCCGGGCCCGTGGTTCCAAGCGCGGGCCCGGCCCGGGCCCGGGCGTACATGACCGAACACAGCCCAGCCCGGCCCGGGCCCGGCCGTACTTCACCGTACCCAGCCCGAGCCCGGCCCGCGCCCGGGCGTTCATTACTAAACTAATCCAGGGCGCGCTTGTTCATGACCAGGCCCGACCCGTGCCCGCTAGAGGATATTAGTTGATGATGACTATTAATGATGCCGTGCGCTTTGTAGCGGGCGATTGGACGGAAAATCCGATGTGTACATGCATCGAAATGTTGCTTTGCCCACGGTGATAGCTCAGCGGTTAAGCTGTTTCGCTGTTAAGTCCTAGGACGCGGGTGCGATTCCCGCGGCCACGGCGGCCGCAATTTGGTGGGAGCGAAATGCAAGAACACCCGTGTATATACTTATCATTAGGTGCACGTTAGAGAACTCGAGGTGGTCGAAATTGATCCGGTGCCACTACGGCGTGCCTCGTAATCATATCGTGGTTTTGGCACGTAATACCAAGGAATATAAATGAAATGCATCGTATGTGTCAACCTCGAATAAAAGACCGAAATCTTTATGCCTCCCATGGGAACAACCGTGATCTTGCCCATTCTTAGTGCTGTTAATACATATATATGTGTATATATATACGTGTCACTTCAGCTTGGCACAGTATACCTTAGACCATGGAATGCATAACATTCGCGTGTGCTTGAAGGCCCGACTTACGCCTTTTAATGAGCGGGTCCGAGTCCGGCCCGGCCCGCAGCCTCAAGCCCGGGCCCGGCCCGGGCCCGCACTTTCAAGCCCGAGCCCAGCCCGGGCCCGCCGGAAAACGCTTCGGACGGCCCGGCCCGGCCCGCGGGCCGGGCTGGGCCCGGGCTTTCGGGCCGGCCCGGGCCCGTGCAGTGCTCTACTCCGCCATAAGATACTTCGCATCTAAAAGCACTAGAAGGTAGCAACATTGGATTTAATTTGTCACACAAACAGGTCGGCACGATGGTTGAGCAGAAGCTTCCAGGTCTATTTTAAGCTGGTGATATTGTCTTATTTGCGGACAGTCAAGATAGAGCTGTGCACGGGCCGTATTTCGGAGCCCGAGCCCGGCCCGGTCCCGCTGACTTTGTCGAAGGCCCGCCCGAGCCCGACGGCAAAGGGCGGCGAGCCCGCCCGGCCCGGCCCGACGTACGAAAACCCAATCCCGGGCCCGGCCCGGCCCGGCCCGGCTTTTTGAAGGTTCACTGCGAAAACAAAACATCGTTTTCCGGTAATTTGGCATTTTATTGAGCATATCAAGTATGATCAAACGACACACGACGAACAGTCTCTATTCCACAGATTCCAAATTGTCGTGCAAAAACAGCAAGCAGTCCAACGATTCTGGCTTCAACGAAGTGCGGCGCTTTTGCATTATGTAGCCCGCCAAAGTCATTTTTCAAAGTCAAAGTCATTTTATTATTCTATTACGCACAAAAATGAGGATACAGAAAAATATACAGACGAGGGTCCCATAGTCGAAGACTGCAGCGGGACCCTCGGTTAATAATAGTTAACAAGATGTAAAAAACAGTGAGCAGGTGAACATCAACAACAAAAAAAGGAAACGCAATAAACACAGATAATATCCCATAAAGTACATATATTGAAACACAGTGGCAAAGTACAATAACTGAAAAAGAACTAACAAAAGTAAATATAATACAAATGAACCATTGTGATGATCAAAAAAAAAAAGAAGCTATACAAGTAGCGATATGCTGAATTGGTTAAATTTACATTTGCAAGTAAAAAAGTTTAATGGCATATTTGAATTCATGAAAAGATGAAGTTTTGACAGACAGGGGTAAATCGTTCCACAATTTTATGGCGGTGAATGTCGAGGTCATTTTGCCGTAGTTAGTATGTACAATAGGCAAAAGAAAGTTTGAGCTATGCGCAAACCTGGTAATATTTGTATTAGTAAGATGTCTGGAATCAATAAAATCGTATGAGAGCTGTTTATTGAGTAGTTTATGAAACATAATAGTGAGATGATACCTAAACAAGCTTGTTATATGTAATATGTTGTGGTCACGAAGTAATGGAGACGCATTGGTGAAGAAGTTGCTGTTAGTGATGATGCGAATGGCTTGGTTTTGTAAGTGCTGAATAGACGATAAATGGCAGTGATACGTATTGCCCCATGAGACAATGCCGTAGATGATGTGACTGTGAATGAAAGCAAAATATAATGATAATAACGCACCTTTAGAGAAATATGATTTTGACCTAATTAGTGCTCTTATACCGAATGTACATTTATGTTTAATGAAAGCAATGTGATCAGAAAACTTAAGGTTACAATCTAGTTTAATACCCAAGAAAGACACACTGTTAAGTCCGGGATGATATGACCATCTAAAATTAAATCAGGTCTGTTTGGTAGTATTTTGTGCACATTTCTGAAGATCATAAACGTAGTTTTGTTAGGATTGATGATTAATTGGTTTGAAACACACCACTCAACAATTCGTTCAAGTTCACTGTTTAGTTTAGAAACTAAGGTGGGTAGAGATTTATTACACAGTGAGATGGTAGTGTCATCCGCATACAGCACACACTGTGCAGAGTTAAGACGTGATGGTAGATCGTTAATATAAATGGAAAAAAGTAAGGGACCCAGTATAGATCCCTGCGGTACACCTTGATTAATGATTTTGCTATTAGAATAAACACCACCAGTAAATACTGTTTGCTCTCTGTTAAGCAAGTAACATTTTATAAGGTTTAATACGGGACCAGTAATGCCAAGTGACTCCAACTTTACAAAAAGGATGTTATGATTAATTGTATCAAAATTGTATCAAAAACTGATGCAACGCCGAAGTGAAGTTACGTTCGCTGCTTGCACTCGTCGCCGGAATCGCTAATATCTTTTTTGCCAGCCTGGCAAGCTTGGGATATCTCTGCTGCTTGTTTTTCCAGAAGACTAAAACTTCAGATGGACAGGAGGGCGATTCCATAGAGAGATAATCGGAGAGCTCATCTTTTGTAACTGCTACATTCTCACCACTGTCGCTCCACTCGCTAACAACTGCAATGGAAGAGAAAAGCGGTAACAGGCGGTCGCGGAAAAGGCGATGCATGCGTGCTGGAAAACAATTCCCTCTCATTCTTTATATTTCGGGCTTGAGTCGGGCTTTGCTCCGGGCCCGAGCCCGGCCCGATAAAGCTCCAAGTCGCCCGAGCCCGGCCCGGGCCCTAGGTAAAAATACGTCGGCCCGCCCAAGCCCGGCCCGCGGGCCGGGTCGGGCTCGGGCTTTCGGGCTACCCGGAGCCCGTGCACACCTCTAAGTCAAGATGATATACAGCGACTGGCAGATATATGCGGAAGGGAATGTGAGGCTCTAGGACTAGGATTTAGTGCAACAAAATGTGGATTGATGGTATTCAATGATCACGAAGACCATGCGGTCTTTATTCAGGGCCAAAAAATACCGAGGGTAAGCGAGTACAAGTACCTCGGAGTATGGGTAAATGAGGGGGATAGATATATGGAGGTACAAGAGAAAGCATCGGTAGCAAAGGGAAATTATGAAGCACATAGCTTTATGGGGATACAATAGGTACGAGGTGCTTCGAGGGCTGTGGAAGGGTGTGATGGTCCCGGGGCTTACATTTGGGAACTCAGTGGTGTGCATGAAGTCAGAGGTACAATCAGGAATGGATGTAAATCAAAGGACGGTGGGCCGTCTCGCGTTGGGCGCTCACGGGAAGACGACAAATGAGGCTGTAAAGGGTGATATGGGATGGACAGGCTTTGAAGTGAGGGAAGCTCAGAGCAAAATGAGATTCGAAGAGAGGCTTAGGAAAATGAAGAATTTAAGAGTAGATGGGCAGAGAAGGTTTTCAGGTATTTGTATAGAAAAAGCGTTGACAAGCAGTGGAGAAAAAGAACTAGGAGGCTCACCAGTAAGTATACGGCTAGCAGTGCGGGCGATATGGCAACAAGAAGCATGAAGCGGAAGGTCAGAGAGGCGGAGAGGACTTATTGGATGGCAGCGATGGAAAAGAAGCCGGCTCTGAGTAACTACCGAAAGGGGAAAAGCGAAATAAGGAGGGAAAGGTTTTATGATAATTCAAGGGGAAGCGCTTTACTGTTTGAAGCAAGGTCGGGCTGCCTTAGAACGCGTAGTTATAAAGCGAGATTCAGTAACGAAGAAGAACAATGTACATGCTGCGGGGGAACTAAGGAAACGATGGAACATGTACTGATTGAATGTGGCGATATTCACCCAGGTATACGTGTGGGCACGAGTCTACATGAAGCCTTGGGTTTTAGGAACAATGGAAAGCTGAACACGTCCGCGATAGAAATAAGTAAGAGACGGTTAGAGTATTGGTGGCAGAAAAGTAGAGATAAAGAACAAAAATAAATAATGGGGGAAAATTAAGGTCATTCTGCCTGAAGAGGCGGAGAGATGGACCGTGAATTTATATTTTTTTGGTATAATAACATAGATTTAATCAATGTAGATAAGGTATTAGGCCAACATGAAACAATGAAGCTTTTTTTTTTGTTTTTTAGGGGCGAAGCTCCTTAAAGCGGCACCCGTTCGTCCCCGTCGTAGTGCGTAACTAGTCTTAACGCTAGTACCACATCTTGACCTCCAAGGTGGTGCCGGTGGGAGATTTCTCCTGTGCGTTGTTGAACAATAAAAAATTCGCAGCGTGCGCGTTAACTAAAAGCCGAATTCTTCTGTCTCTCATTCCCCATTAGCAGCCATTGGCATATTCCTGTAGGAAACATTAGTAGAAGTAGAAGTGTAAGTGTTAGCTAAAAGCCGACTTCTTCTGTCTCTCATTCCCATTAGCAGCCATTGTTTACCTCCAAGGTAGTGCCTGGTGCGTGATTAAACAATAAAAATTTTGTTCAAAACGCCGTTGATTGATGAAATAATCCAACGAAAGACGCCAGATGTTTTCTAAAGCAATGGTTTTCTAAACAATGAAAATTCACAGCGTACATGTAAAATTAAAGTGAGCTGCAAGTCGTCATAACTCTCATCGAACCTTTAGTATAAACGCGCCCGATCTCACGTCGGTGATGATCTACTGGGCAGAATTCACGGAAGATTCACGGTTTACCGATGAACCTCCGCAGCTTCGCCCACTCATCATCATTCACTCCGTGGATATGCTGTGATTTTTTTTTTCTTCGAGCCTGGTGGCAGACATGTCACCGTCCCGTTTTAAAGGGGACGCTCATAGCATCCATCCATCCATCCATCCATCCATCCATCCATCCACAAAAGCTGGATATGCACGTGCTACGTGACGCCAAAAGGCAGGCAAAGAGTGTTCCACACTCGCCGCCATGGCTGCGATCGGCGCTAACACCCCCAGGCTTAAAATGAACATATATACCCTATAAAGTGGAGGGGGGGATGACCGCCGCCGTAGCTCAGTGGTAGAGCATCGGAAGCGTTATTCGAAGGTCGCAGGTTCGGTCCCTGCCGGCGGCAAGTTATCTTTTCGTCCACTTTACTTTCTTCACATTTATATCCCAATTATTGCACAATAACATCCCCTATACATTCCTTGGCATTAATGTCTGTTGGTTCTCATTAATATTCTTTTAACTAGTTTGGTGTGGGCTGAGCTGAACAGCAAGAACTGCTTGTTAACTCTTGGCTCATTCTGCCAACAAGTCGGCTTATGAAGGAACGTGAACTTGACATCAAGGTAGCGAAGCTTTCCATCATTAGTAGGCAATTCATGCGTTAGTGTCAAAGGGTCTAGGCACTGCCGAAACAGGTTTAGTACGTTAGCAATTAGCGGTTTGGAGGGAACTCGGTCACGTTTAAAATCGATCAGGTAATCGTTGACGTATCTAAATAGGTTCGCCAAATACCTACATCAGAGGACAAGCTAAGTAGCTGCTTGACAAGTTGGCTAAAAGTAGGTCACTCAGAAGCGGAGCGGCACATGGCCCAATACAGACCCCTGTTTCTTTTTTTTTTTAATAAAAGGCTTATCGTCCCAAAGGATGTACTATCGCGCCCAGTATGAGCTACATCACGCGAGCGCGTGGCCGAGCGCTCTGCAAGGTTGTACAGTGGCGCCGATCATGGCATATTTTCGAGTTACCGGGAGAGAGTTTGGCTGCTCGTGCGAGCGCGCATCGCCCCTACTTGCTTTCTTGCATCCTCAATATTATCATTTTCGAAGCTGATATCACCGCAGGGCTAAACGAGGGCGAGGGTGAAAGCAAGTGGAGGCGATATGCGTGCTCGCAGGGAGAGCCAAACTTTTTCCCAATAACTCGAAAATATGCCATGGTCGGAGCCACTGTACTACCTTGCAGAGCGCTCGGCCACGCTCTCGTGATGTAGCTCATACTGAGCGCGATAGTACGTTGACTTTAGATAAAACGATACAAGTTCTAAGAAGCCTCTTGATGACACACCTGATGCATCTTTAAAGTCAATCCACCCAGACGTTTTAATACTCCCAGTTATACATGTCAGCAGTTGGTTGGTCTCAGTTATGCATGTCAGCAGCTTCCGAGTGACCTATTTTTGGCCAAGCTTGACAAGAAGCTACTTGGCTTCCTCCTTCCTCCGTCTTCACAAGTCTATGTGCTATATGCTATGGTGAGGGACTAGCTCCCTCTGGTATGTAGTTGAGGGGTGGGGGTGCAAATTCCATTTGGTATCAAAAGTGTCATAGCGTTAGCAAACAGGGACGAGGAAGACACGACGCGAGGTAGCTTATACCGTTCAGCTGAATGTTTATTGCCAGAAGCAGCATTACACAGAAGAAGGCCCCATCACCGCACATAGAAACCTGCCGCGTCCGGAAAGGCGAATTCAGTTGCAATCAGCGCCACCGCGCCACCGAAGGTTTAATAAACGCATCACGGACTCACACTCTTAAAAAAGGTTGTAGTACTTACTAACTTCGGTTTACTAACTATTTGTCGCATTACTACCTTGTTACTAATGAAGGAAAGAAGATTACTTTTAAGGGCTCGTTTTGCTTTGTTAAACAATATTAATGAGAACTAACAGACAACAATGCCAAGGAAAGTATAGGGGATGTTATTTGTAGTAATTAGGACATAAATGTGAAGAAAGTAAAGCGGACGAAAAGATAACTTGCCGCCGGCAGGGACCGAACCTGCGACCTTCGAATAACGCGTCCGATCCTCTACCACTGAGCTACGGCGGCGGTCATCCTCCCGTCCACTTTATGGGGTATATATGTGCATTTTAAACCTGGGAGTGTTAGTCAGCGCCGATCGCAGCCACGGCGGCGAGTGTGGAACACTCTTTTTCTGCCTTTTTGGCGTCACGTAGCACGTGATCTTTTTACGAGCTGGCAGCTGACCAATAATCCCTCGCATACTACCTGAAGGTATCAAGTCTGCCAGAAGGAGACCCGTGCTATGAATGAAGGAAAGATTACTTTTAAGGGCTCGTTTTGCTTTGTTAAACAATATTAATGAGAACTAACATACAACAATGCCAAGGAAAGTATAGGGGATGTTATTTGTAGTAATTAGGACATAAATGTGAAGAAAGTAAAGTGGACGAAAAGATAACTTGCCGCCGGCAGGGACCGAACCTGCGACCTTCGAATAACGCGTCCGATCCTCTACCACTGAGCTACGGCGGCGGTCATCCTCCCGTCCACTTTATGGGGTATATATGTGCATTTTAAACCTGGGAGTGTTAGTCAGCGCCGATCGCAGCCACGGCGGCGAGTGTGGAACACTCTTTTTCTGCCTTTTTGGCGTCACGTAGCACGTGATCTTTTTACGAGCTGGCAGCTGACCAATAATCCCTCGCATACTACCTGAAGGTATCAAGTCTGCCAGAAGGAGACCCTTGCTATGAATGAAGGAAAGAAGATTACTTTTAAGGGCTCGTTTTTCTTTGTTAAACAATATTAATGAGAACTAACATACAACAATGCCAAGGAAAGTATAGGGGATGTTATTTGTAGTAATTAGGATATAAATGTGAAGAAAGTAAAGTGGACGAAAAGATAACTTGCCGCCGGCAAGTTATCGACCTTCGAATAACGCGTCCGATGCTCTACCAACTGAGCTACCGCGGCGGCCATCCCCCCGTCCACTTTATGGGGTATATATGTGTATTTAAACGTGGGAGCGTCAGTCAGCGCCGCCAGTAGCCATGACGGCGAGTGTGGAACACTTTTTCTGCCTGTTGGCGTCACGTAGCACGTGAACTTATTACGAGCTGGCAGCTGACCAATAATCCCTCGCATACTACCTGAAAGCATCAAGTCTTCCAGAACGAGACCCTCGCTATGAATGAAGGAAAGAAGTGGAAATTTTAAGGGCCCGTTTTTCTTTGTTATACACAATATTAATGAGAACTAACAGACAATAATGCCAAGGAACGTATAGGGGACGTTATTAGTAGTAAATGTAATGTAAATGTGAAGAAAGAAAACTTGCTGGTGCTATCAACCTAGGAGCGCTAAGAATGTCCTCCCTTTTGACAGTGGCCATTCAAAGGTAATCAAAAGAGGCATTGCCACCACGTGTATTCAGGCCGCCCTCCATAAGTCATGTGAGCACAAGGCTGAGGCTAGTCTCACTACGCAGATTGATAAACTAAAAGCTGCTGGCTATCCCAACAGCGTCGTCGTACCCGTTTGCGAAAGCCTCCTACAGAAAGTAAAGTGCCAAAACACGGGACCAAAGGGAAAACAAAATGATCAAGGACCATTGCATGTCATACCCTGTGTACATAATGTGTCTCACAGCTTAAAGAAGATAGCAACCAGATATGATATTAATTTGTTGTTTTCCGCTCCGTGCAAGCTTTCAAAAGTGTGTGTCCTGAATTGCAAGAAGATTGATCGACCATGCAACATTCGTCATGAGCACAGCTTCACAGAATACCAATCAAATGTTGTCTATGAGATACCGTTAACCTGTGGAAAATTATATATAGGTCGAACAGGGCAATGTTTTAATGATCGAGCTAGGCAGGATGCGTATAACGTCAAGAATGGGTATGGTAGCCATATGGCTATACATTGCAAGGAATGCAAGTGCAGTTCTGTATTCCATAAGACAAGGTTTCTGAAAAAAGCAAAAACGAAGCATGAAAGAGAAATTATAGAAGCGTTTTTTATCAGGAAGGCCTCGGATCAGTGCATTAGTACACCTTCTCTTCACTTATCCGATATAAAATATTCTTTTCTAGTCATACATAGTATCACAGGTGTTATCGCGCATGCGCACGGAACCTGCACCATGTATAAAAGCAGCCGGAGCACCTTCAATTAAGTCTAGTTGAAATTCAGCGCTCTTTCCTGTGTGTCGTTTTTTTCCTACTGATGTTGCGCTGTACCCACGATATTCAGCATGAACCAACTCGCCCAAATCAAGCTCTTGTTGATGTTAGGTCTATTTTGCGTAATATCGCCTCAACATGACATGGCCTAATATACAAGACCCAAGAGGGGATACTACGCTTACTAATATCGCCTCGATGAACATGAATGGATCCCCGTGCTAGTAAATAGCAAAACTGCTAGCCGGCTTAGTTGGAACGAATCCATTGTGGTACTTGCGCGAAAACAAACGGGGACGAAGAAAGGTGTACACACGGACAAGCGCAATCTAACAACTGATTTATTTTTTTTAATGTTTGCTTAAAAGCCCAACGTGCCCGTGTACTTAGATTTAGGTGCACGTTAAAGAACCCCAGGTGGTCGAAATTTCCGGAGCCCTCCACTACGGCGTCTCTCATAATCATATGGTGGTTTTGGGACGTTAAACCCCAGATATTATTATTAAAAGCCCAACGTGACCTGCGCTATTCCGCCAGACAGCACACACCGTCCGCGCATATAACAATCACTCTAGACAACAATGCCCCAGATCATCGCGTCCGCACACATACACACACACGAAAAAAACACATGAAAGGCAAGTACACTGACCGAATGAAAAGAAAACGTCATTAAAGATACGCAGACAGCAGCGAAATCTCCTTATCTGATAAAGCAACGGTAGGATGGCTGATGCACTTGTCTTTTAGCCTATCAATCCAAAGGGCCTCAACTATTTCTCTCGCAGTCTTGTTCCGATGTTTGAACAAAATGCCAGTGCCTCCAGACTGAGGTGTGCACCCACATTCTTTACAGTGCATGACCATATGCGTACTATAGGGCCACCTTTCAGGCTGGACAAATGTTCTGTTCTCTAGCGTTGCAGCAACGTCCAGTCTGCCCCACGTACGCGCGGCCACACGTCATAGGAACGTTATACACTGCATTAGTCGCGCAATCCACAAATTGCATGGTTCTTGCTCGGATGTTTGATACTGCATTCTGCTTTTGTTCGTTCCTTGCATTCGAACATCTTTTTCACTTGGAACACAACTTTCCTGCTTTGTTATGGGCTGAAAACACCACTTTCACTCCGTAATTTTCGGCCACCTTTTTAAGTCTGTGTGACATGCCGTGCACATAGGGAATCACTGAAACCTTGGAAATTGGTTCATTTTCTCTGGGATTAGCACCACATAAGTCCTCTTCCTGTTTTAATTTCTTCATTAGCCTAGTGCATGAAGCCTGCAGAATGGTGATAGAATACGCGGCATCTCGCAAGCTATCAACTTGCTGCAGAAACACGGTGTTCACAGCATGAAAACATGATTTTCTTAACGCTGATATGAAACAAGACATTACAATAACATTCTTCACAAGTCTGGAATGGTTAGATGCGAAATGCAGTCACGTCGTGCTTTTAAGGGAACATTTTTTCAAAAATAAATCAGTTGTTAGATTGCGCTTGTCCGTGTGTACACCTTTGTTCGTCCCCGTTTGTTTTCGTGCAAGTGCCACAATGAACTAGTAAATAGGTTGTAAAAAGCTCGTAATAATAACTTCTAAGATTCGTTTAACAAGTTCGTTTAACATGTGAATGACAAAAAAGTCACAGTTTCGCCGCAAGGGCGAAGCAATGAATTGGAATGTCACACGAAGAACGAGAAGCAGCTCTATACTTGCAGCGCGCCGCTGAAGCAAAAAGAAGGACGGCCGAAAAGAATGCACAGGCATGCACAGGGCAAGCGTCAACTAACAACTGTCGCAGTTGTTACGTCTTTGTGCTTGAGAAACGCGCTGCAAGTGTCGACTATGGAGAATCAGATGCTCTTATATATTTCTTTTGCTTTTAAACTGCGGCGCGTGGAGTGACCCCTGCGTTTCCTGCCACACGGGAGCGTCTGATGCAAAGTGTTCCCGGTGTTTTTTTTTTTCGTTCCACATCACAAATGGGTATAGAAAAGGGCCACCTTGTCGTGCGCGTCTCAATGGCAGTCTTCAAATTGAAAGAAAATTAGGAGCGTTGCGTCTGCAAGTGTCGACAATGGCGGATCAGACGCTCTTGGATATTTCTTTTTCTTTCAAACTGTGGCGCGTGAAGTGACCCCCTACGTCTCCTGCCACACGGGAGCGTCTGATGTAAGGTGTGCCCGGTGTTTTTTGTTTTTTTTTCTTCCACATCACGAGTGGGTACAGAAAAGGACCACTTTGTCGTGCGCGGTTCAAGGGCAGTTTCAAATTGAAAGAAAATTAGGAGCGTTACGTGATAGAAAACACGCTTAAGCTCCTCCGAGATTTGCTTACCACCAGCGGTAAATGGTGTATGTAAATATCTCGCCGTTATTTCGCCGGCGCATGCATGGGGCATGATTGAGTTGTCTAATGTAGCGGGCTGGGGTGCGAGGGGTCAATGGTTAGAATCATTGGTCAGGTGCTTCGGAATTTCTTTCTTCTGCTTTAATTTTTGTGCCTTTTTTATATATATATACATACTTTCACTGCTATAAAAGAAAAAGGGAAAGTGCGCCAGAATCACGACCTGATCTTCAAAGAATATTTCTACCATAACAATACCTTCCGTTTTTCATTTTCCCTCGCGTAATAAGAGAATGGAATGCGCTTGATTCCGCTACTGTAGCTCAGCCAACAATTAATAAATTTCTAGAAAGTGTTGAAAATCACATGTCGGTGCTCCCGAGTTCTATGTGCTAACCTACTCGCGTACGGGTGAAAGCATTTACACTCGAACGTTGTATTTTTATCTTCATCTTTTGATTGTAGGCAATGTATTGCTATGCTTGTATGTTGTGTACATTAGTGATCCCCATGATCGCGACACTTGTACGTGATGATGTCATTACTCTAGTATGCGTTTTTATTCTACTGTACTCTTGTATTGGTCATTGCATTACTTTGCTTGCATAATGTCTGTATGTTTGTATAATGTTAGGGGCGTAGCTCCTCTTAGTCTAACCTTGTCACGTCTCCGTTGTCCGGCGTATCTCCCGGCAGCCGGTAGTAAACGGCAGTATCTGTCCGGTGGTGGTGGTGCTGGTTTGCGGCGTGACCACCCTTACTGCGCATGCGCATACCCTCTCCACCATAGAGTTTCCTAAAATTAACTAGAGGGGACTCTGGCGCTGCGATCGTTCAGCTACCATGGGAATGATGGGTAGTACACAAATTTGCCTAGTCTTCGTGCTTGCGGCTTCAAACGCACTTGCGGCTTTGTTTATTGCTGTGTTTTGGCGTTCGTTTTGGATAAAAGAATAGACCGTTGTGAACTTCGTGACCACGTTTGATTTGGTGAGTCTAAAAAAGTTAAAGTGGTGAAGTAAAACTGCTGACTTTTGCTGAACTTTGTTTTGCGACAAAGCGGATGCAGCCGACGCGGAGCCAAACGGAGCCGAAAGAACGAAGTTTAGACAAATTTGTGTACTACCCATCATTCCCATGCTGGCTGAAGCGTCATGCGTTGCAGCTCCCATAGACACTAGCGCCAGAGTTCCCTCTAGTAAGTATTGTAGGAAACTCTATGCTCTCCACACACCTCCTCTCCACTCCCCCTCACCATTCCTCACGTCCTCTACCGCTCTCCCCTTTACCTCTCCACTCCCCCTTTCCACTCTTCCTCTGAAACGCGGGCTAGACATGCCGAAATTCTCTCCTGCGCAACGCCGCGATGAGCTCGAGCGCATGCGCGTCCCCTCCCCTTCTCTCTCCTCTCCTACGCTGCCCCCCTCTCGCCCGCCTGTCGACCACGTTCCCCGCTCGCCCTGTGAGAATTAACGGCCAGGCTAGATGGAAGATACGACGCGCGTAGCGTCCCTCTTTGCGTTCCACGACGCGAGGTCGGTAGCATGCCCAACGAACGCCAACGGAACGCGATCGCGCAAGTGCTCCGGCTTCGCATCGCCTCATGGTCCTCCTACGGTACCCCCCTCCCCTATCTTGCCTCGCGGCGCCGACGCAGGCAGCGTCGCGGCAGCGTCTTGATTGAAAAAACCGACCGCTCGCGCTGCACAACCGTTCACTGACCACCCTGTATATATAGGCACTGGATTTTGACCTCCAAGGTAGTGCGTGTGTGCGATTTCTCCTGTGCGTGATTAAACAATGAAAATTCACAGCCTACATGTAAAATTAAAGTGAGCTGCAAGTCGTCATAACGCTCATCGAACCTTTAGTATAAACGCGCCCGATCTCACGTCGGTGATGATGTACTGGGCAGAATTCACGGAAGATTCACGGTTTACCGATGAACCTCCGCAGCTTCGCCCACTCATCATCATTCACTCCGTGGATATGCTGTGATTTTTTGTATCTTTCCACTCCTGTAATAACCCTCAAGGAGAGCTGACAGTATTCTGTAAATAAATATAATATCCGGGACATGACGGTGACGGCAAAAATCAGCCGAGTGTCCATATAATTGCAATCGCAATAAAAGTTAGTAATGGTGCGCAAGAGGTAGTAACCGTTACAACTTTTAAGTGTGCGTTAACGTTGTTAGTAAAAAGGAGTCAGTAATGGTCCAAGAAAGCTAGTAACAGCTGCTGTTACTATTTGCTCGCGGTTACAAGCTTTTTGTAGCGTTAGCTACACTTACCTAGCCGGAGCCGATTTTGCGTGGATCCTCATGAGCCGTGCTGCGCATGCGCGAGGATCAGTGATGTCCCAGAGCTGGCTCACCGCTCTCCGCGGTCTCCGCCACCGCCGCGCGCGACTCGCCGCTGTTGGTCTGCGCGTTCGGGAGGAGTGGCGTCGTAGCCACGGCAGACATATTGGCGCCGGCGCGCGCGCAGACTCCGCCACCGCCGCGCGCGACTCGCCGCTGCTGGTCTGCGCATTCGAGAGGAGTGACGTCGTAGCCATGGCAGACACACTGGCGCCAGCGCGCGCGCAGCTATTCGCCTTCGCTGTGCAGTCGCCGCCTGACACTGCGCTGGTGTCGATTGATAGCGCCTCTGACTGGCGTTTGCAGGTGGGTAACGCCATGGAGAAGGAGAGCGCAAATGCTCCTCAACGGCGCAGAAGAGCCGAGAAGCGTATCTCATCGGATCCCGAAATAGTTGCCGGGCAATTAGCGGTTCAGCGTACGAAGAATGAATAGAAGGCTAATAATCCTAGACAATCTGGAAAGCTAAGAACAATCAGCTGAACCTTTGGGCTAACGCTACGTATACCCTGGCATAGCCGAGCTAAGCCACTGCAAATTTTTCCTAACTTTTTTTTAAGGGTGCAACGCTAAACGGGGACCATCAGTTTGTTTAATCATTGATCAAGGACGTTAGTCGTCGGAATGGAGATGTGCCAGCAAGCGTCAACGTGGGCGCATCCACGTTAAACGGTGCTATATAGCTGCCAAACACCAATAGACATTGCGCAAGCTCTCTTATATCATGTACAGTACACATTCAACTGCTTCTGTAAGGACACGTTTTACTTTCGCGTTATGCCGATTCCTATGACGGAGGGATAAACCACGTTTTTGTAAGTAGAAATATGCCTTTCTTTTCTTGATCGGAATATGAGGCCTTCCTTAACAACGTGCAATGCCCCACACATTTTCCCTCATTTAGAGGGCGCTGAGCCGTGCCCCCGCGACGGGAGGCAGAAAATAGCGCCCCTTTTAATTTCTTTCACGAATCACTCTCTCTCATTTAGATTGAGCCAAAAGGAAGAGGTTATCGAGACCAACTGACGAGCAGCCACGCCCCCTTTTCTCAGGCACAACCTGAGCTTTCTGCCTCAAGGGGATTTTCAAGAGCGAAGCTGTTAAAGCTGGCAGTAAGACGTCCGTTAACAAAACACCCCTGCTGCGCCGTTGCTAAAAATAGCCAAGTCGCTGCCGCACCGAAGAGCAGCCGCCACCGAGTCGTTGCCATAGCAACCGCCACAGCGTATTACACCGTGGCTGAGGGACAGCGATTTCAACCAGAGTGGCAAACTTTGCTCGTATTCCGAATCCGCCCGTCGCCGTCTTTTGGCTGCCGCTTCTTCGGCCAAGCACGCTGGATCCAATCGCCGCCGGCGTTGTGATTCCCGTGCACGCCGAGGAGGATCAACCTTCGCTGTGCCAAGGTTTGCGCAACCTATCCCGCATTTTTTTTTACCGAAATTGGCAGTTTCTCTGAGCTTAGGTTTTTAAAAGGTAGTCTGTCTATCTAAAAGCTCATGGTGCAGTCTTTTTTTTTTTAACATGCGTGGCGTTTACAAAGTCCACATGCCTTGGGTGTCTGAGATGCGCATGGAAACGCGGTTCTGTGTACTTATTTTGAATTTAATTGCACCTTTGTTGATTTTATTCCTGCGGCACAAGATAGTCTCGTCTTGACAAAGTGAAAGAAACTGTTTAGAAAGCGCTGTATAAATGGAAATCGACACGATTCGGCTACTAACAGAAACGAGATCGTGAGCACTCGTGCGGGCTGAAGCCCGCACGAGTGCTCACGATCTCGTTTTGTCCTCATTCCGTTTGTCCTCATTTTGTCCTCATCCTCAGTTTTGTCCTCATTCCGCGTCGCCGCAAGGAAAAAATGCTACCTGTTGTGACAATGGCTACGCTTTGATTTATGCGGAGCTTCTAGAAAGCGTGATTACGAGTAACTGTCTTGGCTAGAATGCGGAGGAACCTTGGCACTCGTAGGGAACACAATGGGTCGTGTTCCATGGAATGGAAACCCCCACCTTTGGAACTGTTCTAACTTTCAAAAAGGTGTGCATGGCCCGAATAAACGCTGTCAAAGCCGTTTGGCATATTACCAAAGTGCCACACTGTAATACGGTTGGGTGAGACCGACCGCCGTCGACATTATTTTGACAATAGAGAGACCGAAGATATGACAAAAATAAAAGCCAGGGAATCAAGAAAACAAGAAGAGGAAAGCTGATTCATGTGATACATATATGGCTGGTTGCTAACAATTAAATTGTTCAGTACATTTTTTTTTCAAACAAAAATGAAATTAAGTTGCTTTTCCTCTCTAACTCCCAATATCTCGAATCAATTTCTTTGTTACATTTGCCCCATTATCAGAACAACTTGAAAAGACAGAAGGCTGTCCTTTTACCAGAATAAACTAAACACCAATACAAAGTTATTCAGCTTGAATGGTTTACGTATGCGGAATAGTTTTCAATTTTCTGACAGTTTTATTTTAAAAATGATAACAAAAATTGTTTTTCTAAAAAAAATTGCAAAAATGTCAACACTTGAAATACAATTCTAACTCTAGCTCAGTTGCAAGAAGAGGCACCGAACAATAAAATGAAACAAACCTGAATGTTTTACATTAGGGTTGTGCGAATAATGAATTTTAGTACCGAATCGAATGCGAATCGAATAGTGATGACAGCGAATCGAATACGAATCGAATACTATTCGAATAAGTTTCAAATAGTGAGGCAACAATCTTCAAAGCAGGCCTATACTGGTGAGGCAACAATTTTCAAAACGGCCCGAGAATTTCATAACATCTTATTTGAAACAAATATTCACAAACTTTAACAAAGGAGCATTACGATTACTTTTAACCGACAAAATATATACACTACAATTATTTAAACTGAGCATCAACTAGAGCCTTGGAGATATTTTCTAAATGCAGGCTGAAATATAGCAGTGACTGCAGTATTCAAGGTGCTACTTTGTCAACAGCTTTCAAATAGAACTGATGCTTAAATATTAAGCAGTTTTTATTAGTTAACGTCATCATGAATTTCAGAGTGAAGATAGTTGATTCCTGACACTGTTGCTTCGGCGACACTAAAAGCAAGAACGCCTTCATCCTGTGATCAATCTGGCGTCGATAGTGCGGTTAGTACATGGGCGGCATGCGTCTGAATAATTCGATGATGAAAACCAGGAAAGTTACCCGTCGCTGTCCCGACGTCTCATTCCTTCGAGCATTTTTCGTCGTCGCTGATTATTCGAAAACTATTCGCGAAATATCCGGTATTTCGAATATGTGCTATTCGATTCGAGTACCAAATCGAATAGAACGTTATTCGATTCGTTATTCGAAATTTTCGAATATTCGCACACCCCTACTTTACAAATAGTTGTTTCCGAGAAAGTGGGTCTTAAAGAAGCCCTAAAATGCATGGGAGGTACAGGGCCTACCCTGTCCCTTTAACGTCTTTCGTGTCACTCACTCACACAACAACCCTTGGTCGGCAGTATAGGCGTGCGCAGGGTTCCCCATCAGGGGGGGGGGGGGGCGAAGGTTCATCGCAGCGCCCCCCCCCCCACCCTACTAAGTCAATGTATGGGGCAGATTTTGCGCCCCCCCCCTCTTAGGTGACTAGAAGGGTCAATGTACGGAGCACATTTTGCGCCCTCCCTCTTAGGTGATTTGGGGGGGGCGGCCGCCCCCCCCCCCCTGCCCCCCCTGTGCGCACGCCTATGGTCGGCAGCATTAAATACGACGGGGCGGAATTAATGCGAAAGCGAAAGCTCCTTGCGCATTGTGGATGCGCTGTGAAATCCCAGGTGTTCAGAAGTAATCGGGAGTCTTCCGTAGCCAATGAACTGTCGCTGTACTTAAACGGTAAACGTTGCAAGCTAATTTGCGCAACTATAATTTAGTGCCCTATGTTTCGCTTATTGCCTATATAGGAGCAGCCATGAACGGGCCCGTCGTGCTCGGTCTGATCCTGAAGACGCTGTTCTCCTCCTTGGCGTACGACGTGGAGCGTCCCACCAAGCTGGGCCCAGTGGGCGGCCGCAGGATACAGGTGCTAGGAACCACGATCGAGGAGTACCGGGGCATTCCGTACGCCGAGCCACCCTTGGGAGAGCTCCGTTTCAAGCCGCCAGTGCCCGCACAGGTGAGCTCGTACCAGCGATCGCTTGCAGTGTACTAGAACAATGGAGCATACGGTACTGGAATAATCCCTCCGGCTCGCGTTCCTGACATTCATAGGTAAAACAGCGCAAAAGGAAACGCGGACAAGTATAGATACAGGTCAGTGCCAACTGACCTGTATCTGATCTGTCACACTGGTTGCATCTAAACCAACTTCAACTTAATGTAAAAAAACTAAATATATTATTTTCAAAAGCCGTAACAAGCCTGACGACCATAATGCTTGTATAATATTTCAAAACTGCGTTATCGAACGGATTCCTAGTTATAAATTTCTAGGTGTTGAAGGTTACGCATTTGGGCTGGTTGGTTCATGATTACGGGTGAAAAACAGCGCTAAAAAAGACGGGACAAGAAAGGACACGAGACCATGGTCTCGTGTCCTTTCTTGTCCCGTCTTTTTAGCGCTGTTTTTCACCCGTAATTCTAGGTGTTGTTTTTGAAGAGAATATGAGCTGGACACCTCACGTAAACAAGATCCATGCAAACATGTGCTGGTCAATCTCAATACTGTATAATATTAGCTCCCTGGTGCCTAAATGGTTGAAACTGCAGTTTATTATGCCCTCGTTCACTCTCATTTGCAATACTGTCTCCTAATCTGGGGTACCACTACCCAAACAAACCTTGATAGATTATTAATTTTACAAAAAAGAGCTGTGCGTTGCATCGAAAATCTTAAGCGAAATGACCACACAGCACCATCATTTTCCAAGCTTAATATACTCACAATAGATCAGTTGTTGCAACTAAGACTCGCTATGCATACACATAGGCAAATTTTGCATGAGCCCCAAGTCCTGTCCCTATCATCGTTATCTGACCATTCACAATATCACCTAAGGCAAAATCGACTCAGAACGCCTATGTTCCGAACTAAACATGGTAATCAGACACTCGCCTATTTAATACCACATTTTCTAAATAATAATCGAGAAATTGCTAATATTATTCGGGACAACTCTTCGACATATAGTTTCCGGAAAAAAAGTTAAAGATTACCTTATGTTTAGCTCCTAATTTTCTCTTTATATGGTGCATTTGCCGTCTCTCGATGTTTTTTTTTTATTATTTATGTTTTATGTTTTTCTTGTCTTCGTTTTATTGTTTTGTAACATTGACCATCATCAGGGCTCGTATAAACATTTCCATTCTTCAAAGGTATACTGCGCTAAAAGGAACAAGGACACAGAAAAGGGGGGACAACACATGCGCAGACTCACAACTGAAATTTTATTGAGTGAAGAATGAACATCAACCAACTAGCCCAACTTGCTGCTCTGTTGAAACATTTCCATGTCACGCATTATTATTAGTGTGTGCCGTAGGTAACTACTTTACTTATTGTAGTTTGATCGCCTGTATGCCTGTGTTTTGACCTAATTCTTTTCTGGTTAGATGTACTTGCGCATGTGCCGCGGCTTTCCACCCCTGAGCATTGTATGGGTAGGGGGGCCCTTGTCAGGCAGTTGCATCTGCCTTTAGCCCCATCATCCCAGACAATGTCTGTCTGAATAAAGTTCAAATTCAAAAAAAAATTCAATTCAAACTGCTTTGGCTTATTGTGAAAACACACACCTTGAAAGGGGGAACACAGGGGATGGGCAAATAATCCCAGCCAGCGCTAGTCAACTACTCCGTGTTTCCTTTTGCGATGTTCTACCTACGGATACGTACCAACTGGATCGCATTCAGACGCTATTCAGTCAGTGACATTATTTCAGTACGCTGTAGCATGGAACTTCCATACGTGCGCCTATGAAGGCGTAGACGTGCGTATATAGGCTTCTTGCCTTTAGGCAGCCCGGCCGCGCGTATTTCACGTTTTCTAGGGCTTACAACACCACCCGGGCATCGCGCTTGTGTAGGCTCATCACTTGCTGATAAATGCTCCCTATAATAACGCTCAATCTCCGTACCACTGTTCATGGGAATAGTCGAACGAATGAAGAATGCGACGTTTGACCTTTGAGGACTGACAAGCTATCGCACCTATCTGCTCATTGTCAGGCCTGTGGGTGCCAGCCTTTATTTAAGGACACGTGTGTGTTGTATTCAAGCCGAGTCTAGAGGACTCGAGAAATTGTTGACGTCGCCTATATCGCGAAAGCGGGTGTGTCATGCAATCAGCTGTCCTTCGGTGGCGCTATCTAGCCGCGAGGTTGAATACCTTGATGTCACCTAATTTGATGACCTAGTGCGTTTTTTGCCATGTGCATATGACGCAAGAAAGACAGCATGTTCAAACTACGCGCCAAGGTTCGTGCGCCCTGCAAGAGAACAACGGCCCGATGTTAAAACAAGAAAAAGGACGTGATGGCGCGCGCCTTCTCAGTGCGTGATGCGATGAAGAAGTGACGCGCTGCTCGAGGCCCTCTCAGGGATTGATTATTTTTTTGGTCTCCTGCGAGGAACGTTACAAGCATTTTTCGTTTACTTTTCGAGCACAAGTTAGCCCCATAATAAATAGTTATTCACCTACTGTCTGAATTGTGCGTTACAATACCCATTCTACGGTTGCGTGATTCTTTAATCTTGTTATTTTTGTAGTGCGTGTATAGATCTTTCTGCGCTTTTGATGAAACTTCAGTTGCTAGTAGCGCGTCGTCGTGTCTCCTTCGTGCCTCTGTGTTGTGGTTTTTTTACGGTTTTTTCAAACTGCTAACACAACATGCCGATACTGCAGTGGAAATGCAGCTGACGCATCGAACACGTTTGTCCTGCAGGCCTGGGATGGGACTCTGGACGCGAGCAGTCTTCGCACGGGCTGTCCGCAGGGGCATGCGCGGGACGGTCTAATGGGCGGCGACATCGAGTACGGCGAGGATTGCCTGCACCTAAATATCTGGACAGCGGAGGGGCACCGCAAGCGCCCCGTGCTGGTCTGGATCCACGGCGGAGGGTTCAACTACGGCTCGGCCTCGTACGATAACTACACGGGCGCAGCAATCGCCGCCAAGACGGGACTGGTAGTGGCCTCGCTCAACTACCGCCTCGGAGTGCTGGGATTCCTCAACGCCGACACGCCCGAGGCACCGGGCAACGTGGGATTTCTCGACCAGAACCTTGCTCTCAAGTGAGCGCGCATTGCGTTATCCTCAAACACAGATCAAGCACGCAAGTCAAGAGAGAAGCAGTGACAGACAGGGAGGTTAAACAAGTCGCACGTCCGGTTTGCTACCCTGCATTGGGGATAGTATGAAGGGCTAGGTGGGAGAGCAGTAATCGCTTGATCTTATGTTACAAGACGTTAGTAGACTCCATCGTGGTGTTTCACGCGGATTATTTCTCACTTTTATAGGTCAAATTAACAAGGCCATGACGCACAGCCGTTGTTAGGCGTGTGACTGTACTGTAGTATACCGTTCATTGATGTGCTACAGATACAAAACGGCAACGTTGACAGAGGCACTTGAATCCGCATAGTAGAATCAACAATATATTTGCATGTTTCGTAGGCACATGTACTACTATAGCACTAGCAACGCATTCGTTGCTACCTGCGCCATCGACGCACCTTGATCCAATAATCTTGGAGTCCAGTCGTAGGCGTAGCCTCTGGGAAGGGGGGAGTGTTGGAAGGACATTTTCTGTGTATGCGACGCTAGTGACATCGAGGCCACTGCCCATGAAAAGAATAAGAGATCAGGCAATGCCACGAGTGGCGCGATAGCTTAGATGGGACTCGAGCAATAAATAACAGTGCGCTCCGGCGCTGGAACAGCGTCTCGTTGTTTCAGTCGCATGCGCTCTACATGCATGTAAAGGTGTCGGACTCCACTCCCACCCCGTAAATAACGGCCTGGTTACGCCCCTATGGATCAGCCGTGCGGTGAAACAGGCGCAAGGAGCGACTCCGAGAGAGAGAGACAGATGTCATTCGCAACTAACATGTCCCAAGCGTACTTGCTCTACCAAGAATACCGTGTTACCTAACATGCGTGCTTTCATGTTAGCGTATATGGTATGTATTTCTTTTCCAACAACTGTGTTACGAATTGAGCCTGCATGACGTCATGGTACGATATCGACGCAAAGAACAAGCGACTGCAATCATAGTCCTCTTATCGCCTTTACCTTATGCGTCACCCTGCGCGTAAGTGTCGTTTTGCACATTACTCCAGTAAGTGCCGCGAAATCGTGTAACACGGAGTGTCGCCGGAGCCAAGGTTTCGACACGTTGGCTCCAGTCCCCGTGACACGATCGCTTGAAGCCTTTACCTGCCCTGTTTGTAAGTCCGAGCATGTGACGCCCTGCAGGTGGATCAAGAAGAACATCCGCAACTTCGGCGGGGACCCATCGCGCATCACTCTGATGGGCGAGAGCGCAGGGGCCATGAGCGTGCACGCGCATCTGCTGTCGCCGATGAGCCGCGGTCTGTTCCACCGGGCCGTGACCATGAGCGGCGCCATGGGTACGCCAGACTTTAGCGATCCGGTTCACCGAAGCGTCTCCAAAGGTGATGCCGTGGCCGCCATCGTAGGCTGCCGCTCGGCCGACGTCACTCTCGACTCGCAACCGGACTCGGTCATCGACTGCTTGAGAAACAAGTAGGTCACGTCTGCTGACTATATACATCTGGCTTGTGCAGGCTGTCCGGTGCAAAGATTGAAAACTTGGCCTTGCTGGTACGGCAGTAGAGAGTTTGAGAATTGGGGACCCAAGACGCTGGGTCCCCAAGCTGCGTTGGGCGGCATGCGCTTGCGTTCGGATGATCAGCAGAGTTTGAGAACTGGGCCAACGCAGGCTGCGTGTTGGGTGAAGCGCACGGAGCGCCACACGTGACGAAATTAAAATCATGCGAGACGCGGGCCTTACTGCGCCGTGGCACGCGCTGCGTCTCTCTTCTCACTGCGTGACCCAAGGCGCCTTGGGGACCCACGCTAGTTTTCAATTCTTGCGTCTTGAGTGAACGCGAGCGCAAGAGCCCAACAGTGGCTTGGTTTCTGCGCATGCGCACTGCCGGCTCGCAAGCTTCTTGGGTCCCCAAGCTCCTCGGGGCCCCAATTCTCAAGCTCTCTAAATCATGTCGTAGTTTTGGGACGTTAAACCCCAGATATCGTTATTGTTATTATTATTATTATTAATTTTTGTCATTTATTTCCCGTGTTATATATCTATCAACTGTAACCTTGCGTTCGCGCACTCTGTTGATAAAGCAAAAAATTGGATTTTGGTCACTAATGTCCGAACCGTCAGTAATCCAGATTCAATATTACGCGGTAGAATGCTTGTAGCACAAACATCTAAATGGGTGGCTGAGTCAAGAGTAATTCTAATAGGCAGAGTAGTGTGATTCATGCTAAATATGAAATAATACTGTTGAAATCGCTAGTGCTCGGATCGTCACGCAATATATTTATGTTAACGTCGCCCATGAGTACAAATGGAAGAGCGGTAGAAGTCAAGTTTTCAAGCAATTTTTCAAGGAAATCTACAGTCGGATACAACTGAAGAAGTCATTTCATTTCATTTCATTTCATTTATTGATACTGTCAGCCCTTTTAGCGGGCTATTACAGGAGTGGAATGGGATCATATTAAACAGAAATGTGCATAAGAGAAACATAAGAAATGGAACCTTCACTACTGGAACACATATCATTTCGCAGCACATATACATACAACAAATCTATCATAATTGCTAGGCAGGTAGATTTAAACAGAGAAGTTCGTCAGTGAAAAATAAGGAAAGAGAGCATCACTGCCGAAACACATATCAATTTTGCGCAAAATATAATACATAACAAAACACATAATAAATAATATGAAACACATAATGAATATCATAACCTAGTTACAAAGCACGTAATTCATACATGTCATCACAATCTTAGCGCATGGCATCAAAGTACACTATAGGTTTTATTTCTTCAAAAAAGTCAGTAAGTGATTTAATTTTCACAACCGAATCTGGCAACGAATTCCACTGCTGAATCGCCCTAGGAAAGAAGCTGTACCTGAAACAGTCATTATGAACTTTGGGGGGCGGTATGTACATACTGTGTCTGTGTCTTGATGTTTCTTGCGTTTTTATTTCAAAGTACCTGTCGTAGCTTATTTTAACGTGATTATGAATTATTAAGAAGATGAATTTCAGCCTTTCATATTCGGTTCGTTTTTGTAGAGGTGAGAGCTCTGCAAGTTTACATAATTCGGTAGGTGAATGGAAACGGCGGTATTTATTAAATATAAACCTAGAACTAAGACGCTGTACTTTGTCGAGTTTCAAATAGTTAGTTTGGGTACAGGGATCCCAAACTACTTTAGCATATTCGATTATGAGTCTTAGCAAGGTTTTATAGGCTAAAGTTTTAATTTCGGGAGAGGCACAGTGGAGGTTGCGTCTCAGGCCCCATAGCACCTTGTTAGCTTTGGAACAAAGTTCCTCAACATGAAGATTCCAACGCAAATCGGGTGTAAATATGAGACCTAGGTATCTGTATTGATGAGCCTGAGCAAGTTCGTGACCGTTAATATTGTACGGATACCTAAGAATGTTCTTTTTTCTAGATATGGACATAAAAACAGTTTTTGTTGGGTTAAGCTGTATTTGCCACTTATCGCACCAATTTTTAATTCTCTCTAAGTTAAGATTAAGTTCAGCCTGGTCGCTCGGTGATTTTACATTTTTGTATAGTATGCAATCGTCAGCAAACATTCTTATTTGGGCAGTAATATTTTGTGGCAGATCGTTTATAAACACCAGGAACAAGAGGGGCCCCAAGACACTACCCTGGGGCACCCCAGATACCACAGGAGATAAACTAGATTGGTGATGCCCTAATTGGACAAATTGTTCTCTGCGTGCAAGATAGGAACTGAACCATCGGGTAAGGGCAGAATTTTGAAAGGTATAATCAATTTTAAGTAAGAGCTTATTGTGCGACACCTTATCGAAAGCCTTTGCGAAGTCTAAGAATACCGCGGGTATTAATTGTGTTCGAAAGGTCGTGTACAAGCTCAATAAGCTGAGTAACGGTGGATAACCCTTTCCTAAAGCCATGTTGACAGGAAACAATTAGATTATGTTCATCGAGATAGGTTAGCAAGTGCTTCGATACAATGTGCTCTAATATTTTTGAACAGGTGCTTGTAAGCGATATAGGTCGGTAATTGCTAGCGTGAGATGTGGAACCGCCTTTGTGTATGGGCACGATTTTTGCAAGTTTCCAAGCACTGGGAAAAGAGCCACTAGTAACGGATGATTGAAAAATTAATGTTAAAAACTTCGATGACCATTCGGCATATCTATAAAGAAATTCATTGGGGATATTGTCAGGGCCAGGGCTTTTTTTAGCATTTATATGAAGCAACAGGTTTAGAACGCCCTCTTCAGTGATGCTTATATCCTGGATAGGAACCATATTTAAAGAGTCGCTGATGTTGGGTACAATACCATCATCGATTGTAAAAACTGACAAGAAGAAGGAATTAAACGCCTCTGCCTGATCCTTGCTACCTTTATGAATAGACATACTACTCGGTCTGGTCGAAGGATTCACATACCTCCAAAATTTGTCTGGGGATTCTTTGAGAAATTGTTTCAACGTTGAGTTATAAAACTTATTTTTAGAAGTCTTCACACTCCGCCGGAGGTTTTTACTTAGAACCTGGACATTATTCTTTCTTTCAATGCTTGGATTCACAGTGCATGCCTTTCGCTTGCGTTTAAGCTGTCTTTTAGCGTGTATTATATCGCGCGTAATCCAAGGGTTTCGTTTTCTTACAGTTTTACGACGCCTGGGAATGAATTGTTGGACGCAAAACATTATCGTAGAATGAAAAAACTGCCACAGTTCTTCTGTTGAGCGAGATGTTCGGTACATTTCCAGAAATGAATAATATGACTGCTCCAGGTGTTCTAGTATAGCTAAGTCATTTGCAGCCCTAAAATTTGGCATCATAAGTTTTTCATCCTTGTGCATGGCATCGACATACAGATCTAAAGACATTAAAACCATTTTATGATCAGAAAGACCGTCCTCAATTTCACACATGCCAAGAAACGGGAGCAGTGATCCAGATAAAAACATCAAATCAAGTACTGAGGAAGCGGTTGGACCCACACGCGTACAAGATGAGACGACCTGAGTCAGATCGTAGCAGAAAGCGAGCTCTAGCAGCTGATCACCTTTAATGACTTCGCTTCCCTCTGAAGTGAGCGTCGACCAATTAATTCCAGGGAGGTTAAAATCTCCTATTAGGATAATATTATCATCATGCTTCAGGTGGGAGTCCATAAAGCTTCTTAAGTTATCAAGTGCATTCACTGGGGCGTTCGGAGGTCTATACATAGCGCCAATGTATACTGTGCGATTACTGAGCGTGGTTTTAATCCACAGAGCTTCGGCATCAATAGCATGCGGAAGAACACTAACTAATATATTATCTTTAATTAAAACGGCCACACCTCCTCCTCTTGTTTCACGGTCTCTTCTCACGATTTTGTATCAGGGAGGAGTAACTTCGGCATCCAGTATATCTTTTTTCAGCCATGTTTCGGTCATTACTATAAAGTCGGGATCGTGTTCTAGTACCACAGCCTCAAGATCCGCCAATTTATTCATAATACTTCTTACATTTATATTTATTATCTTTAACTGGTTAAGACTACTCTGATGCCGTCAGTCGCCATCACGACGCCTGTCAGGTGCTTCGGGAGGTGTCTTAGATATGTACCTCATATTAGTATCCCCGTTCCAACCGTACACCACATCATTTATTTTCATTTTGTCAAAGACAAGCTTAACCTTGGCCCCCGTTTTTCGCTCCTCAGCACTAGACTCCCACAGCCTTCTGCGGATCTCAACAACTCGCTTTGAAAAATCTTCGTTAATGCTGACCTCCTTACCCCGCAGCTTAAAGCAGTTTCGTAAGATGCTAGTCTTATCTCTGAAATCTGAAACTCTCAGGATAACGGGCCTATCTTTACCCCCCTGTTTTGCTCCCAAGCGATGAATTCGTTCAACTGAGTTAATTTTAAGATTTAGCAACTATCAAAAACGTCGACGTTAACCTTCTCACGTAAAACATCTTCAGTTTCATTCATGTCTTCTTTTATCCCTCTGATAATAAGATTATTCCGCCGAGAGCGGTTTTCGAGATCATCAAGTCGCTTGAGGAGGGCATCCCTGTCGGTGCACGATTTAGTGACTAACTCATCAACTTTTTGACTAACAGTTGCTATTGAGGTTTCGGTTTCATTGGCAAACTTCTCAAGGTTAGCAAGCCTGAGTGGGGCTTCGCCCAGAATTTCTAGCCTTCCCTCTATTTTCGAGAGCCTGCCCTCTACCCGAGCCTCAAAAGATGCTTGGTTTTTCTCTATTTTGGTTACTTTCTCCAGGACCGCCTTTTGTGTCTTAAGTATTTCGTAAAGCTTTTCTTCAGTGATGGGCCCGGGATTTTCTTCAACATCACCCGAGCGTGACACTAGCAAGCTGGCAACGGCAAAACATTCAGATAAACAACAAAAAAGAGTATGTGGACACGGCAACACAACTAAGCACAGGTAATCACTACGAAAACAGTATTTTCGATCACCAACCTGCACAAGGAACGGGGAAATCGGTGACATTGTCACGGCGGTGTCGCCGTGTCCACTGATGCTTGCAGAAGCGAACGTCCCTTTTAAAGCATGAAAGCCAGCGGGTCCGGGATGGGCCGGTGACGTCACGGTGCGTGAAGAAGATGCGCTGTAGCCATACTCCACATGTGGCAGCCGCCGCATAAGATTGTCATCGAAGATTGCGCCTAGGACGTCGTTTGGTAGAAGCGAAGGCGATGCAGGCTGGCAGTATCCATTCGCTGTGAAAGTTTCAGCAGCGCTGATCCAAAAGCACCCAGCTAGAGCCTGCACAAGGAACGGGGAAATCGGTGACATTGTCACGGCGGTGTCGCCGTGTCGGTAGAAACCCCGCCCACACGACCTAAGAGCAGCAGCCGATCGCCTCCGCGACTAAAGAAATAGTGCCGCTCATGCACACGGCAACGTTCTCCAAAGGCGGAGTCACCGGCCGTCCGGCTTATGACGTCAGTCTAGAGTGCACGCCCATTGGTACAGGCTTGTGTGCATTCGCCTTTGAGAAGGAAACGCCGCGGACTTCTAAAGTTGTAATCGACTATAGAAACTCTCGCTTATTTCCAATCGGTGGCCTATAAATTGCCACGACGATTACATTGGGCAGTGATACAGTTAAACATTACACACTGGGACTCATTATTTAGCAGTCCTCAAGAACAGAGTGCGGGTAGCAGCATTTAACGTATTACTTTGTCACAGCAGTTATCTCGCATTTCGTGCATTAAGTGACGAAGCCACAGCAGTATTTTACTGACTTCGTAAAAGTGAAGTACAGCAATAATAATAAAAAAGACGCGAAAACGACCGCGGGCTGAGCGGGAGAGGGAGCAATGCAACCTTTCGCGTCACACGGACGTCTCCGCATAGCGGCGCCACGGTATGTCCTCACGCCCGGAGCGTTTAAACCTCGGCTCCAGAATGTCATTGGTATCGCTTGTCTGGTCAGGTCCGCCGACGAGTTGGTGGTGGCTTCGTCCGAGGCGGTTCCGGGCAAGTTCTTCGCCTTCCTGCCCACCTACCATGACCAGTTCTTGCCCAAGGTCCCCGCTGTGGCTGTGCGCAAGGGATTTTTTGAGGCCCGCGTGGACCTGCTCACCGGCGTCACCTCTGACGAGGGCGTCACGTCTCTCGTCTGGCCACGGCCTTGGCCCGAACTGCTCTCGGAGAAGCTCGACAACATGGACCGTGAAACACTCAGGAGCTCAATCACTCAGGTTAGTAGGGTACGCATTTGGCCTGGTTGGTTCATGATTACGAGTGAAAAACAGCGCTAAAAAGACGGCACAAGAAAGGACATGATGCTGGCACACTGCAGCGCAAAAAAAAAAAAAAAAACACGCAACAGACGGAACACGAACGACGACGACGAGCGCTGAACTTGCAACAATTTTTATTGGACCATCCCTACAACTAACTGATAAAGAGTTGGCGTACCTACGCATGTGTAGTGGATGACGTCTGTGTCGGACAGCATAAATATATGTGCAATTTTTCCAATGAAGGTTGTTGCAAGTTCAGCGCTCGTCGTCGTCGTTAGTGTTGCGTACGTCCGTTGTGTTTTTTTTTTGTTTTGCGCTGCAGTGTGCCAGAATAGACCTCTACTGGCCTACGTCACTCACGCCCATGATGTCAGGTCACGTGACCTCTCGGCGCACGTGCAACGGCGGTGGTTGGCAAAACACTCCCGCCTCCCGGTGCCGGCTCAGCGTGGTACAGTCGCACGGTGTTTGGCGCACGTTCTTTTTTTTTTTTTTTGAACCGTTTCTTTCATCTTTCGGTTCCAAGATTATTTTTGGTATGTGTCAAAGAACGTATAAATGTGTCGTGGACTGCGTGACGAAAAATTTGCCACGCTGCTGGCTGTTTAACTTGGAGAAGTGAACCCACGTGGTGGTGTGTGTGAGGAACAGCGGCATCGTCTTTGAAAATGTGCCGCGTGCGTTGAAAAGCAGCGATGATATCGGTTCACCTTTGCAGACGTTGAAACTGACAATATTGTGTGTGGTGTGTGCTGTGTGAATAACGATGCATATTGTTTGCGAAAACATTGGCGCGCGTTGTGTCTAATAGGTTGGAGGGGAATTGCGCTACAGTTAACTGAGACTTAACAAAGCTAGAGGACGGACGAACGTAATGAACACGACGACGACGTTCGTCCGTCCTCTAGCTTTGTTAAGTCTCAGTTAACTGTAGCGCAATTCCCCTCCAACATGTACAACCAACTATCCCAATTTCTAACTTTCCTGGTGTCTAACTTTCCTGGGGCCATTTGCAGTGACCGGTTGTCGACGGAACATCATGATTGGATATTTTATTTGACGCGATGATCTGCGAGTGCGTACATCTCAGTGTTTGTGCTCCGTGCACAAAAAAAAAAAAAAAACGTGCATGATGTCCGGGCTGAAAGGTGAGACTTCGCATGAGCTACCAGCGTGTTTTAGCATTGCCGAACGTGCGTGTACGGTTTACCACGGTGAATACGCGGAACCATACGCGTATGGCCTTTTATTGGAGATGTACGTCTTAATGGAAGCAGTGGAGATTCTTGTTTGTCGTATTCTAGTTAGCTTATCTTTACGGCTTGATATTTATGAAGTGACATTCCAAGTTTGTGTACAAAGTCTAAAGGAGAGGAGTATGTATGGAAACACGTTGTAGGCATCAGATTCGCGAAGTAACCGCGCAAGAGATTATTTATAATTAAATTATTGTGTTTAACATCTCAAAACTGCTCAGTGGATTATGAGGAATGCCGTAGGGGAAAACTTCGCTTTAATTTAATATCTTGGTAGTAAAGGTCTTGGAGAGCTCGCGACACTCCTCAGGAAATCTGGCTGTGGCAGAAATAGGCGCACATTCAGATCAATCCGGCTTGTAGGGAAGGGTGGTGTCGTTTGTGTGCGACGGGTGCCTGCCGTACAATAAGAAAAATGGTGAGAAACCAGTAGTGCTCTGAGGGGCGGTATGGTAGGTAGGCGTACGTGACGAAGGGCAGAATGGCATCCCAATTTGTGTGGTCGGCGGCGACGTATATCGAGAGCATGTCGCCGAGCGTACGGTTAAAGCGTTCGGGGAGGCTATTGGTCTGCGGGTGGTAAGCAGTAGCTTTGCGGTGAACCACGTTGCACTCTTTGAGAATGGCTTCGACGACTTCCGACAAGAAGACACGGCCTCGATCGCTGAGCAGCTCCTGGGGTGGACTGTGACGCAGCATGAATCGGTGGAGCAGGAAGGAGGCCACATCGCGCTCTGTAGCCGCAGGGAGGGCGGCAGTTTCAGCGTATCGCGTGAGGTGGTCTACAGCGACGACGGCCCAGCGGTTACCAGCGGACGTCAGAGGAAGTGGCCCATACAAATCGATGCCAGCGCGCCGAAACGGTCCGTTGGGTAGAGGTTGCAGACCTGCCGGCGACAGGTGCGTTGAGGTTTTGCGGCACTGGCAGTCGATGCATGCAGGAGCGAACGAACTTCTGCACGTAGCGGTACATCCTTTGCCAAAAGTACCATTGGCGAATGCGGTAGTACCCCAGAGTGTGCATACTGCGGACCAGAGTGGAACGACTCGCATATGTCAGAACGCAGACTGCGGGGTATTACTAGTAGCCACTGACGGCCGTCGCCGTTGTAATTGCGTCGGTGGAGCAGGTCGTCGCGAACGGCGAAATGGTGGGCTTGACGACGCAACGCGCGAGTGGATGGTGTGGCCGATGGATCAGTCAGTAAGTCTATCAGGGAGGCAATCCATTGATCTTTGCGCTGTTCGGTAGCAATGGTGCGAATGTCGATGGAAGAAACGGCAAAGTGAGGCGCTGAGCTGCGGGCATTTTCGTCGGGCAAGGGAGAGCGCGACAGGGCGTCGGCGTCAGCATGCTGGCGTCCGTTGCGGTACAGCACGCGGATGTCGTAGTCTTGCAGGTGAAGTGCCAAACGGGCGAGACGGCCTGAGGCATCCTCCAAAGACGACAACCAGCACAGTGCATGTTGGTCGGTGACGACATCAAATGGACGACCATACAAATAAGGTCTGAACTTCGTAAGGACCCTGATGATTGCCAGGCATTCTTTCTCCGTGACGGTGTAGTTGGTTTCGGCTTTAGTAAGCGTACGACTTGCATATGCCACGACATATTCCGGGAACCCAGGTTTGCGCTGCGCAAGGACAGCGCCGAGGCCAACACCGTCACGAAGAAAGAATGCGAGAGGTACGGGGATCGGTATCCCGCACCTCCACCAAATTGCAAAGACGTGTATTAGCGAGCATCGGCGACGATGCACGACAGCGACAAGCGACAGACAAGGCAGGGCCGACTCAGGCAGCTCGAGGGGCGTGCTCTCAGAAGAGGACGACCCACTAGAAGGCGCTCGAGAGGACGACCCATTACTGAGTACGAACGCTTCGCTACAAGATATATATATATATATATATATATATATATATATATATATATATATATATATATATATATATATATAACAGGCACCTTTGATGTCTCATATTCGGGGCGTCCGTCCGTGCCCTGGAATGGTGCCAGCTGTGGCATCTCCCCCCCCCCACACACACACAAACACTCTCTCTGCAATCACGTGATGGCACAGCGGCGCATAGCAACAGTTGCGCGTTGCTCCTTTCAACGCGCGTTCCGCAACTGTTGCGCAACACGGCGGCGGAGTCCATCCGTGCCCCCTCACACTCTCAGCAATCACATGATGGCAAAGCGGCGCGCGCGGCAACGCCTGGCAACGCTCCTTCGTCAGACGTCTCGTTGCAGCAGTCGAGGGCTCCCAAGCGGTCCGGTGATGATTCCATGGCAAGCGGTTCGGAGAAGCGCCCCACGCATGTGGATTCCCCCGATACCATGGCCACAGGCTTATGCCGAACACACTTTGGAATTTACAAAGTGTCCTGAGTGAGCTGTACATTTTTTGCCTACCCCGAGGCGCATTTCTGCCGTCGTGTTCCGCATAAACATCGCCCCGAGAGTCGTATGTTCCATGTGCGAGTGAAAGCGTGCGAAGGCTGCAGAGGGGCGCGGTTCAAGCGGAGATCAAACGCACCGGCCGGCTCCCTCGGGCGAAGGAGCGGGAACGGGTGCCTTTGGGTGGCTGCGGCTCAAAACCATACAATGCGCCATAGCTGGCTCCTTGCTGACTGTTTCTCATAACTTGGATTTCTACAGTGCGCGGGATCTGCCGTAATTCTTTTTTCGGTTCGACACCCTGACAGGAACCTGGTCGTATATTGCGAGAAGTGCTGTTAGAGCGAGCTTGTGTTTTATGCAGGTGATAAGTTCTTGGATGAGCGACGATGCGGCCGATCTGCTGGACCAATACGCAGACCGTTCGACGGACCAGGTTGGGCTCCGACGCCAGCTGTTGGACTACCTGAGCGAGCGGCTGTTCGTGTGCCCTATGCACGTGGCTGCGGCTGCTCACGCGGCACGAGGCGGTGCCGTGTACTCGTACGTGTTCGACCAGTGGTCGTCCTCGCGTCCCTCATTCAGCTGGGCTGGCGTCGGCCACGGCATGGACCTGGTGTACACGTTTGGTCTGCCTCTCCTCCGCCCGGAGCACTTTTCTGACCGGGACCGGAAGGCGTCCGAAAACTTGATCTCCATGATCGCCACTTTTGCCGAGAGAGGGTATGTGCGAAAATGTGCACCGCTTTAATTTCCCCTCGTTTTTTACTCAAGCGTGGTTGTACACTTTCCCTCACCCACAGACGCCTCAAACGAGTCGTGTTAGATAAATTAGAGTGCATTCATGCGTTATAATGAGATTGCAGCATGTAAGACAACATTTTTTTACAGAAAGCCTGAAACCTCCATTTCCGTGAACCCACATATCCAATCACGAACTTGCACATGCGCAGAACAAACACTCTAGTCCACCAGTCGCAATTACGGCGCAGTCTTTCAAGTGCGCGCGTTTGGTGCAGCGCATTGTATACAACTGCAGCTGATTGTGGTGGCGATGTTGTCCGCTGCCGGTGTCCGTCGCAGCTGATTGGTTGGGTGCTGAAGGGTTGGATTAACCGGCATACAATGAGAAAGAAAAAAATTACACCATCTTCCCGTAGGGAATCCTGAGTAGTATGCGAAGCAGCATGGGGTCGACGAAGTTCCCATTAGTTTCAGTTCGTTGTTTCCGTTAAGTTGAGGTTCGTAGCTACCGTTATATTTACCGTTTGGTTTCCATGGCAACTACCAAACTGGGAGCGGAGCGCGCGTCATTTATACCGCGGAGCTACAGTGGCGCCCCCAGCGGAGTATGCAGCACTTACCGTCGCATCTGTAACCCTTCGCAGTATCGCGCGCGGAGCCGCAAGATCGTTGCGCAATCCCGGAGAAGAGAGGAGCGTTGGAGCGGAGAGGAGGAATGCCGGAGAGGAGAGGAGCGTCGGATAGGAGAGGAGGGGGAGGAGGACGCGCACGCGCAGCGGGGGTGTGGACGCCGCACGGCAGTGGGAGGGAGTGACATAGCCCCGACCATAAGCTGCTTCGCATCTAAAGAAGAAGGTTCGAACCGTAATCGAACTCGGGCATTCTTGTTGTAGTTAAGTGTTCCGCCACAGAGCCACGCCGTTGCTTGAAACTTCTGCGTAAAAAGCCATATGTAGGGAGAGAAGTCTCGTTTCCAGATGTAATATTGCGTGGCAGAAGCGTAGGATCGCACCAGGCGTCACACCATGTGAACTGCGCATCGAGTGGGTACAAGGCCCACCCATGACAAAGTGCTCGGCCATAACTCATTATTATCATTAGCAGCAGCATTAACAAAGTGCGCCGGTGCACATATTGCTTTAAGACGCGTATACGGTACTTTTCAAAATTGATGAATTATGGCGTAGTGAGTACATCCGCCCAAATCTAACTAGCGTGCGCAGCGACGACTTTGCTGTGTCAGCGCCATATGATGGAACGAAGTTGCAAAAAATTGTTTTGTGGGCATGCACTTGCCCTCACCCTTTCTGGAACTTAATTCAGTCATATGCATGGCGAAGGTGCACAGAAAAATTGCCGCTCGCGCACGCTAGTTAAATGTTTATGCGACTGTACTTTGCAAATTTACTTGCAGTGGGTGCCCTAAGAGAGTTTATTAAGGGGTCTATGAAGGCCGCTCCTTCATCTTATGCTGTGACTGTGCTGCGTGTTTTGCACAGGTCTGGAGTTTTTTTTTTTCTTTCATACAAGCCTTAATTTGAAAAATACTGTCGCCTATGCCTGTAACGGCTGCGGTTCCATTTCATCTCTTCCCTGCCATTTTTTTTTCTCTAATTCTGTTAACGTATCTTGGTTATATCGACGACTTGCAAAATAGCAGTGCGCCGAAGCGAAAAAAAAAAAGAACGAGTGTGGCTTGGTTTTCAACAACTCCATATAACGCCCGTTTAGTTCTCGTTCGCGAACCGGTTTAGCACAATAAACTTCAACTTGGACATGTTGCATAGTGTTAATTCCTTAAGTAAATGTACTAAATTAAGGCACTTCAGGTACCATTCCTCAAGTCAGTGCACTCGTAAACTCATCAAAACTTGTATTAGCAACAAAATAGAAAGTACAGCTAATTGGTACAAATGCATACTTGAAGCTGCGCTAAAAGATATAGACTAAGAATGTTTAAACACTCAGGACGAGCGCTGACTCGCAACTGAAAAATTTATTTGAAAAGAACACTCAAGAAAACAAGAAGAACGAAGAAAAAAATTACACCATCTCCCGCTAAAGGGGACCATGAGGCAATGCGAAGCCGGAGCACTTGCACGATCGCGTTCCGTTGGCGTTCGTTGGGCATGCTACCGACCTCGGGCATGCTACCGACCTCGCGTCGTGGAACGCGAAGAGGAACACTACGCGCGTCCTGTCTTCCCTCTAGCCTGGCCGTTGATTCTCACAGGGCGAGCGGGGAACGCGGTCGACAGGCGCGCGAGAGGGGAGCAGCGTAGGAGAGGAGAGAGAGGGGGAGGGGACGCGCATGCGCTGGCGCTCATCGCGGCGCTGCGCAGGAGAGAATTTCGGCATGTCGAGCCCGCATTTCAGCGGAGTCAACCGAAGCAAGCGCTGGACTGAACGCGCGCAGCGCTCTACCTCTTGGAGGAGAGGAGACTAGAGGAGGAGAGTAGCGCATGCGCCGCGAGAGCAGAAGAGAGAACGCAGGAGAAGCGCAAGAATAATAGAGAGCTGAGCTAGTTGGTAAGTATTCATTCTAAAAAGACAGGGCGTGCAAACACGCAAGCAGGTGCTGGGAGAGAAGCGCAAGCAGGTGCTGGTAGAGAAGTGGAGAGAGTAACGCGCAGCTGTAGGAGAGAGGGAAGGAGGAGAGTTGCGCATGCGTAGTGTGAGTGCGGACTACCAGGCCGACGCCGAGGGACATACCCCCGAGCAAGAGATGCCTTCGCATCTAAAACAAGGGACATGTGTGCAAAAGCGAAATGGGTAATCTAGTCCGTAATGTAAGCATTACTTCGCAGAACACGTTCCAAGTAGGAGAGCGAACTGTTTTTCCGTCAGTGACAGTGATGCCTGACTGACGCATGCGTCGCCAATTCTTTTGACACGGAAGGCTTCTATCACCTCTCGAGTAACCTTGCATTTGTGTGATGACAAGACCTTCGTACCTGCAAACACGGGAGAACAACCACACGTGCAGCAGTGCGACGCGAGATGCGAGGCATCCGATTTCTTCAGCGACTGATTATGCTCCTTTAAAAGCACATTTAGACATCTGCTGGTTTGCCCCACGTGCGAATTCCCACAAGAATGAAGGATCTGGTAGACAAGGCACAAACGTAGACTTAACTTAGTTCACAAGTGTTGAAGATTGGGCGAGTTGGTTCGTCGTACTTGAACTGGTATAGCGCATTACGGGGAAGAAGAGACGGCCGAGCAGACCGACACAAGAGGACAGAGCGCTAGTCCTCTTGTGTCGGTCTGCTCGGCCGTTTCTTCTTCCCCGTAATGCGCTATACCAGTTCAAATTAACTTGGTTCGTTCCACAGCCTTCACTTTTCACGCCATCCTGCTCTATTTTTTTCCGTACGAGGGGGCAGATTCCAGAAAACTTACGAGGAGCAGAGAACACTGTCTTAACCCCGGACCTATTGCTTACATAATGTTACCTTTTCGTACCTCTGCTTATTGTCACATTTCTTGGAACGGACCTTACCCTTTTTTTTATTGGTATGATATATAAGGAGATGTTGGCGCATAATTATGGCGCCGGCTACTCCTTAGCCCTTGAGTGAAACTTGAACACATATCTTAAAGTATAACATACAAGGCAGGTTCATGGAAAATAGAACACTCGGGCACACATATGCAAAACACACTTGTAGGCACATATCACAACAAAATGATAAAGAAATGTTCCAAAGTCAGCGAATGAAGTATCTGATAATGTCCGTCGTTAATATTTGGTCCGACCAGCACAAAGACAGTAGAGCACACGTCTGGTCTTTAAGAAGATGTATTCGCTCGTGTGTACATAACAGTCGATACGTCATTCACTTCAGCACACACATATGTTGGGTGTCATATGAGACTGCGCATAATAAGTACGACATGTGTTATACAAATGAAAGTTCGTTATTTCTTAGTACTTGTCAGCAATGCCGCTGTCTTGTAAGAAACGTGTTAACGCTTTTAAAGCGCGCGTCTGTAAAACTCCAGTTGGCCACGGGCCCAGAAGTTTTCTCATGCTAAACGGTCTGTGGTCTAATGCCAACAGTTCCTTCACCCATCTCGATAGTATCTCACTGCAACTAGATAGCACAGGGTTCGGGTAACCCGCTTGTTGAAGCCTCTGAACTTGTGCTAAGAAACTACGCTCTATGCCATGTTCGCAACACTTTGCCAGAGCCGACTTCAGAGCGGAGTAAGCTATTCCATTCTTTATCACGCAGAAACCGATCCTTCCGTTTTCTTCTAGACACTCGAAAGCGATACTTACTCCGCTTGGTACGTTTCAGCACAATTATGAAGTAAAATGGAGTCTGATAAAACCACGAAAATTATTTTAAAACCCAGCGCAAATATGAAAGTTGATATGTACCGAGTTTTATTGTCCTCAGTTCAACTTGTTTGCAGCAATAAATTCCTGAAGTACAGGTATTTTGTGCGGTTTACCATGTTTGTAATTTTGTTTCCTCAAAAGTGCTCCCACAGGTAAGGGAAATAAAAGACTCATAAGAATGTATTTCAGTTGTTCTTTGATGGGAATAAATATTCTGACTGAGAAGTGCACCGTATTTTCCCTAGGTGTGCTCAAAGTTCAGAAATTGCGAAATTGGCGGAAAAGTGTTTTTTGGGGCCAAAACTAACTTTGAAACCATTGTTATGGGTCGCATGCCTAGGCCTTCAGTAAATTTCATAAAAATCGGGAAGGGGGAAATAATCGGGAAATAATTAGAATGTTTTGCATCTGGTCTAGTTGGTGGCCTTGCATGATGAATGGTTGCAGCAAAAATTAACTGGAATAACACGTTTCGAGCTAGTTGGTTGTTCATACCGAGGCGAAAACAGCGCGTTGAGTGTCCTATCAAGCCTTGCTTTTTTGCTGTGTCTCTCTTCGTATTGGTTTTTTGTTGATACGTGCTATTTATTTTCGTGGCGTATGAGCAATAAACTTCAGTTGTTAGTCAGCGCCTGTGTCTGTGCCTTTTCTTGTGTCTGTTCGTACTCGTCTGTACGCGCTGTTTTCGCCTCAGCAAAAATTAGACGCACGGACGAAGGAAAGAAACACGAAGACACTGCTGACTTACAACTGGAGTCAGCAGTGTCTACGTGTGCGTCTAATTATTCCTGCAACCACTCAACATACAGGGTAAATAATGTAATGAATGACAACTGACGCCTGCCTACGAGCAGCCACTGTGGCGCAAAGTTTCAAAGCGGCATGGTGCAGTCATAGCGTGCATATATTCCACGGGCATTTATTTTTAGATGCGAAGTATCTTAAGGCGGAGCTCAATCCGGTGGTGGTGGTGGTGGTGGTGGTGTGCGTTCTGACCACCCTTACTGCGCATGCGCATACCCTCTCCACACACCTCCTCTCCCCTATCCACACCTCCTCTCCACTTTCCCTCTCCCCTTCCCCTCACCACTTTCCCTCTCCACTTTCCCTCTCCCCTTCCCCTCTCCACTTTCCCTCTCCCCTTCTCCCCTCCCCCTTTCCACTCTTCCTCTGAAACGCGGGCTAGACATGCCGAAATTCTCCCCTGCTCAACGCCGCGATGAGCTCGAGCGCATGCGCGTCCCCTCCCCTTCTCTCTCCTCTCCTACGCTGCCCCCCTCTCGCCCGCCTGTAGGCCGCGTTCCCCGCTCGCCCTGTGAGAATTAACGGCCAGGCTAGATGGAAGATACGACGCGCGTAGCGTCCCTCTTCGCGTTCCACGACGCGAGGTCGGTAGCATGCCCAACGAACGCCAACGGAACGCGATCGTGCAAGTGCTCGGGCTTCGCATCGCCTCATGGTCCCCTTTAGCGGGAGATGGGGTAATTTTTATTTATTTATTTATTTATTTTTTATTTATTTATTTATTTATTTATTTATTTATTTATATACTAATACATATGTCTCCAGGAAGGGAAACTACGGTTCGGTCAAAGTAAAAAAAAAGAAAAAAAGCGCTGGTCAAACAAAAGCAAAATGGGCACTAAAGACAAGAACTTCTACGCAGGCTCCTTGTGATGAGGTAAATATCTTCAGAAAATTGAGAGAAAAAGAAGACCACATTTTGTTTCTGCGCTCTCTGCCGTCTTGAACTATATCGTGCTTTCGTAACAGCGAATATGCAGGTGCGCTCTTTACAGTCAATGCCTCAAGTACCGTTGCCAATTTCCTTGCAGGGTACCAGAGTATCCAGGGAGCCCCCCGTGGCCAAAGTACTCGTCTGACTCACCAGTATCGCTTCATCTGACGCACAACAACGTCACCGAAGTGTTCGGCTTTAGATCGGAGAACTGTGCCCTCTTCAGTCAGTACTTTTGAAGTCACAAAGCCACCCCACTTCCACGCCAGTAGGACGAAGGTTCCCCGCTCACATGGGACAGATCGCGGGCGCCCCGTCCAAACACTTGCGGGCTTTGCTCAGACTTTGCCAGCTTAAAACACATGCTCTGGCTGTGCCCCGCGTTACGTCGTCCAAGTGGGATGCTGCGCTACGCAGACTGGATTTGGAAGCACAACTATGGGCAGTCCAATGGGCCCGCGACGTGGCAGAAAGGCTAGACCTATCTGTCCCGACGTGGGATTGGCCCACTACGGGCTAGTTCACGCCCCGAAGGACCTAAATAAAGTTTTTCTATTCCATGTTTGTTTTCCTTTTTTTAGGTCTGTGAAGGTTGTTCAAGGACGTATTGGTTGTTCAAGGACGTAATGGTTGTCAGCGGCACGGCAGCGAGAAGAACCCTCCAGAGGCACAGCAGCGATCCGAAACACGAGCCGAGCGAGCCGAGCGTCGGCGATGCTGCTGGATGGAGGCGCATCTTCTTCTTGACAATCGCCCCCGCTGAAAAAGGAGCCATCCTGCGGCGACCTAAGAAGTTTCAGGCGGAGGCTCATGGTACGGCTTGAGGCGGGAAACATGGACAATGTCACGTCCACGCCGGCGCATGTCATCCGATCGAGAAACTGGCTCGATAAGAAAATTAACTGGAGGGGTTTTCTCTAAGACGGTGTAAGGCCCCTCGTACCTTGGAACGAGCTTCGAGGAGAGTCCTGGAGTTTGGTAGGGGACAGATAGCCATACGAGAGACCCTGGGACATAGCTATGGTCTGGAAATGAGGTGCTGCGGTTTTCTTTCTGGCGTTGCTGCTCTTGCGAGGTAAACGTGCGGGCGAGCTGGCGGCACTCTTCGGCTTGTCGAGCAGCTTCGGAGACAGGTGGACACTCGGAAGCATCAAGACGGTAGGGAAGTAGAGTGTCGATAGTATGTGGAGGCTCGCGTCCATAAAGGAGAAAGAAAGGCGAAAATCCGGTAGTTCTTTGTATCGCGGTGTTGTATGCGAATGTTACATAGGGGAGAACACGGTCCCAGTTGCTATGGTGATCGAGAGCAAATCACTAAGCGTGCGGCTAAACCGTTCCATGAGCCCGTCAGTCTGCGGGTGGTATGCTGTAGCAAGGTCTGGGTACGGGCTAGTTGGTATTCCATTTTTTTAAATTGTGATCACAGCGCAAAGTAAGACACGAGACAGAGAGCAACGAAGACGAGCGCTGACTTCCAACTAAAATTTTATTGTATGCTGTGGTATGCTGTGGTTGTCCGGTGAATGAGGTGGCATTCCGAGAGCAGAGCTTCGACGACCTCGGAGAGGAAAAGCGCGGCCTCTGTCTAGCTCTCGAGGGGCGCCATGTCGAAGGATAAAGTGACGTAAAATGAAAGAGGCGACATCCCGTGCGGTAGCGCTCGGCAAAGCGGCAGTTTCGGCGTAGCGTGTCAGGTGGTCGACAGCCACTATAATCCACCGATTGCCATCTGGGGTCATTGGAAGGGGACTGTAGAGGTCAACGCCGACGCGATCAAATGGTTTGGCAGGGCATGGAAGCGGCTGCAATGCGCCAGTCGCACGTAAAGGTGTCGATTTGCGTCGTTGGTAGTCAGGACAACACTGAACGAATTTCTGCACGAAATTGTACATTCCGCACCAGTAATAGCGATGGCGAAGGCAGGGTTGCCACTGTCTTTCGTGTAAATGTCGCCAAACGACAAGAAAAAGGTCGCCAAAAGTCACCATTTTTTTTTTACAAATTTCGCCAAAAAGTCGCCATTCTATATACGTGCCGCATACCTAGTAATATAAATTTCCACTCACGTATACACCAGAGCACGCCTGTCTCGCAGCCAGGTTGCTGGCGAGCCGAGCGGATATTCTCGCACCCATACACCGGGTTGACCGGGCTGCCAAGGCACGCGCGGGTTGCGCCAAGTAAACAGGACAAGCTGCAGTTCTGACGCTTTAAAGTGCGAAAAAGAACCCGTTCACGCCGCTTCAGCGTATAAGAGCTCGTCTGGGCACTACTGCGTCGTCTTTGGATGTCAAAACAAGCAGCGCAACAGAAGGATATATTACTTAGCGTTGTCTGCGACGATCCCGACGCGTCACGGAATTAGTGCCGGTGCGGTGTTTTCAGCTTCGCCGCGAGTGGGTAACTGTGATTCAAGCAGAAAAACTAGGAGCCGAGTGAAAATGCGCGAGTAAGTACACTAACTGCGTGTATTCTGTGGTGTGATGCCCATCTATTTCATTTTACGAACCTAATTTGCGTGACACGCAGCTGGGTTGAAGGTAAGCTCGAGCTTTGTGTGGTGGTGCACTTCATATCTTTGAGCGTTTCGTTTGACGAAGATGTTGTGCAAGGTAGTGCTTTCAAGCACAAGCAATCAGCATGCTTTGCCACTTTCAACGTAGTATCAAGCTTTAGTGCTTTTGATGGCATCCACGTCTTCAAGATTTCGTCTTCAAAAGGTAGTAAATGGTACGGTGCTCCTGAACAGCTAGCCAGAATTTTGTGCTTTCATTTCAGTGTTTGATGTCGCCAAATTTATTTGGACGCGAAGCATCCAGCTGCACACAATACATATATTGACACGTAAGTAAATAGTACTCGCGCCAGTGTCCTCTACGTCGCAGTCGTAGCGCTATCTCAAGCAGCTAAATCTTTAGCATACTTACACAGCACACACATGATAAGCGACAGCTGGATTCCGCCCATTTCAATATCGGCTTAACCAAGAGTAGCACAGTTTCGCTTGTAAAGCACCATCGTTACAAGAATAAAATCGCGCAGGTAGCTTCCAAAAGGGATCGCTGAACGATACTGCAGGTTATTGGCCGCGAGATCGACCTATAGGTGTCAGCACGGTCGCCGCGTTAGTGTGGAGAGGCGGTCGGAGGCGCGTATACAAATGCGCACAGCGGCGCTCCGTTGTGAGCGGTTTGAGACGATTGTCGGCGAATAAAATGCGTTGATTGCAGCTTACTGGTAATATATACGCTCTTCATTGTTGAATAGATGCACGAAGATCATCCAACGTTACTATTACAAGTGACAGAAGCGCAATATGCCGATGAGAGGGGTGCTCGCCCTGGATGACAGTCTGCGCTTACGCACTGTATGACGTTTTTTGTTGTTTTCTCTGTACGTGTTTAGCTTGTGTTTTGTGTACTACGCACTGCAGTAGCACTACTGAACTACTTAAGTGTTTACTTCTTGTTCATTTGTATACCAGCCCGTATTCCTGCGCAATGAGTTCAACAGCACTGCTCACGCGAATAGGCAGGTAAGAGTCTTGCACAGAACTTTCATCGATTGATTACGTGCACGAAAATGATGCAACAAAAGTCCGGTTATTTTATGGAGCAAGTGTCTTTTTTTTTTCAAACTAATTATGTGCACTGCCTTCCATCACTTTATAACAACTCCACACAAACGCTTAAGATAGTGTAAAAAGAAAGGATGAGGTTTTGCGTGAAATTATGCGACATAAATGTAAGGCACGCCGTCGGGACTAACTATGAATATCTGGGTCCTTCAAAGCGTACCTAAATCTAAGCACACGGATGGTTCTGCATAAATTTCGCCCCAAGTTAAAATTGCGCGCGGCAACTCCGTTTTATCACTGCCGTGTCATTCCATTGTCTGTTTTTCTTTTCTTTTTATTTAGGGACAGTTTGAGTACCGAAGTCTCAGACTTCACTTGATAGAAACATTTCGCTGTAGCGGGACCACGACCGTACAATAAAAGGACATCTTAAGCACAACTAAAGCTCATCATGAACTGGAGTGCCGCGATTACACACCTAACAACAACGCGAAAGTGCATGAGCTTCGTTTTTGTTTACCACCGAGTCGCTGAAACGCTGCATTCACACACTATTTAATGTTCCTCATGTTTAGGACTATGCCAAGCGCACTTTAGGATGTGTTTGAACCAGAAAGCGGCACCAACACTGAAATGATTGTGGCGAACGAGGGGTACGACATCAATACACAGCCCTCTCGAAAGTCGCACTCACTGATCTTATTACAATGCTTACGCAGCCGAGCAAGCTCATTTGCTTCTGTACACAATGTCAGGTATACGTACGAGCAGTTAAACTCGCGCTAACGAAATGATGAGCTTTCACAAAGCTTTGTGCACAACTTGTAATATGGGGCAACAAAACATCGTTTCACTCTTTCGCGAGCTGCACTGCAATTACGATTCACGCGTACTACAGCGAGAACGTCTTTTTACAAATGTAACAGCGTACGTATCTGACGAGGTTGCTTCCGCAGCCCATTCAGCACGTACTGTATACATTGTGGACTTGCATAAGCAAGTTGTTCTTGATGTTCCAATAAAATCAGCGAAAATGTCCAGGCTAGAATAGACGCGAAATACGCTCTCCGATGGGCTGAGTTTCGGGAGTTACGCGTTTGCTCTGCGTAGCGTCTGCTGGCATGGCACACCGGGCATGTTGTGTCGTCGCGTGTGCTATCGACGGTATGCTTATGCATTTGTCATTGTACTGCCTTATAAAATACGCTTCTATAATTTCTCTTTCAATCTTTTTCCGTGCCTTTGCCATGATTTATACATTCCCGAATCGGGCGGTACAGCCACACGTCCTACAGTGAAAATCCAAATGGCCACCATTCTTACCCCTTACTCCGAACGCATGCCTGAGCACAGTCTGGCTGTAAGGGGTAAAAATTGTGGCCATTTGGATTTCACTGTAGGACGTGTGGCTGTACCGCCCGATTCGAGAATGTATCAGTCATGGCAAAGGCAAGGGAAAAGACCGAAAGGGAAATAATAGAAGCGTATTTTATCAGGCAGTATAATGAAAAATGCATAAGCATGCCGTCGATATCGCTTTCGGACAAAGAAATAGTCTTCTTAAATGGCCATATTTAATTTTGTGGGTACACCTTGGAACGGTTTTCTTCTGTTAACCTTTTAATGAGGGTTAGCTGCTGTGCACTCTTATCGCCTGTTTGTTTCCCATATGACCATTTGCAAAGTTTTTAGAAGTTTTTAAGTTGCGACTCTCTTGGTGTTTTGCTTCATTGGTGTGCTTCATCGTTGTTGCTCTTTTGTAGATGGCTTTGGATGATATGAATAATGTTGTTTTATAGTTTTAGTCATTTTCCATGGCCTTTACAATTTTCACTGTGCCTTTTCATGAGTTGTCCGCGCTATCGCAGATGCTTGGAGTAGTAAAAAGATATAAAATAAAGATAAAATTAGAGGTGTACACCCTGTTATTACGTAGGAAAAAAATTTGCAGTGGCTTAGCTCGGCTATGCCAGGATATACGTGGCGTTAGCAAAGGTTCAGCTGATTATTCTTAGCTTTCCAGATTATCTAGGATTATTAGCCTTCTTCTGTTCATTCTTCGTACGCTGAACCGCTAATTGCCAGGCAACTACTTCGGGATCCGATAAGATAAGCTTCTCGCCTCTTCTGCGCCGTTGAGCAGCATTTGCGCTCTCCATCTCCATGGCGTTACCCACCTGCAAACGCCAGTCAGAGGCTCTATCAAGCGGCTCCAGCACAGTGTCAGACGGCGACTGCACAGCGAAGGCGAATAGCTGCGCGCGCGCTGGCGCCAATACGTCTGCCAAGGCTACGACGTCACTCCTCTGGAAAGCACTGAGCGGCGGCGGCGAGTCGCGTGCGGCGGTGGTGGAGTCCGCGCGTGCGCCGGCGCCAGTTTGTCTGCCGCGGCTACGACGCCACTCCTCCTGAGCGCGCAGACAAGCAGTGGCGAGCCGCGCGCGGCGGTGGCGGAGAGCGCGTGAGATGCCGGCTCCGATGAGCCAGCTGTGTGACATCACTGATCCTCGCGCATTCGCAGCACGGCTCATGACGATCCACGCGAAATCGGCTCCGGCTAGGCAAGTGTAGCTAACGCTACAAAAAATTGTGGCGCTCGGTACAAATGAGGTGCTTTTTCACGGCTCTGTCAGCGGTACAGTTTTGTAAATGAATCTTTGTGTTGTGCGCATCGTGAAGGCGCAGTGTGGCATGCCTATATATATTGGCTTCGTCAAACTGACAATAAACACTTGGTAGTCTGCGCTCTTTCCTGCCTCGCTCCTTCTTTCCTGCTGGTTGCGCAGCAAGTCGAGTTTACAAATATGAGCCAACTAGTCTGTAAAGAAGTATTGCTGCTCAGAATAACAGAGAGCTGAGCTAGTTGATACGTATTCATTCTAAAAAGAGACAGGGCGTGCAAACATGGACACAGGAAAGAGATCAGGACACCACAAACGCCGACTAACAACTGAAGAGACGCACAACGGCTGAAAAGAAAGAAGGCACGAAAACTTATCTGCGCATGCCCGTGCAACCGGCGAACCTATCTATCAATCCGGCACGCGTGGCGGTCTACGTGGAAGATAACTGTTAAGGCATTTGATTTCATCTTTATGCAAGTTAATCGACGGTTGGCTCACGCATGCGCTACCACTATTCTCGATATGCCATGCTTCAATCATCAGGCGCGTTTCTTCATTTCTATGCCGGTACAACACTGCGCATTCATCGAATTTTGGCGTGCACTTACAGTCTCGACAGTGTAAAGATAGATTAGAAGGTGAGCCTCCTGTTAGCGATCTCTTATGTTCCAACAATCTCTGGTTAATGCATCGGCCCCTCTGTCCTACGTAGAAGCGGCCGCAGCTGAAAGGGACCTTATACAGAATGAAGTATTGCTGCCGGGTCTGATGTTAACGCACGTTTAAGGGCTTGGAAGGCACACTCGCAGTCATCAGTCCAAGCGAAGGCCGTTCCCGACGTCAGAAGCTTGTGCAATGGTCCCGCAATGGCAGCAAAGTGACTGATACGTCTTTTCTCGTGACCTTATTAAGCGCTCTGTAATCAACGCAAAATCGTACAGAGCCGTCCTTTTTCCGGACCAACACCACAGGAGGTGACCAAGAGCTGGAGGAAGGTCGGATGATGTCGCGTTTGAGTATGTCGTTGACGTTGTCCTCGATGATTTTCCGTTCCGCCGAAGACACGCGACATGGGCGGCGGCGTACAATGGAGCTGACATCGGTGTCGATGCGATGCACGGCGATGGAAGTGCAGCCCAGGATCTTGGAGTGTACGTCAAGCGAAACGCTATGCTTTTGAAGCAGGTCTAAAAGGTCAGCAGTGAGGTGGGGATTTATGGTCGCATTTAAAGCAGCGGTGGCAGCCTTATGATCAGTTGAGGCAGACAAAGGTGGCGATTCTGCGCGAAGGGAAACCAGAGAAAAAGGCTCGGTGTCAGCGAAGCAACTAACAGCAGTGCCCTGGGGCAGCATCACTGGCGAAGAAGTTGGATTAAGTGCGGCGACCAACGCTCTACCATCGTTAAACCGCACAAGGCCAGGTGCGGTGGTAAGCCCCGTAGGTATGCAGCCACCAGATGGTGTAATGAACACGTCATCATTAACGACGGTGTCAGAAGCCAGTGTAATAATATTCTCGTCTCCCGGCGAAATACAACAATCAGCGGCTGTGACTAAACGGAAGCTGTGAGGATCGACATCGGTCTGTCATATGAATGACTCGCTGAAGACAAGATATAAAAGCTGACGCTGAAGAAAGGTTGATGGCACTCACGCGGTCATCCTCCTCCAGCCATTCTTCAATGTCCTCGCCGCGAAGTCTAGCGAACATCGGTGGGTCCTTCTGGGGGCTGGTGACCATCCAAGAAGCGGTTGCCAACGGGGCAAGCATTGGGGTTGCTGCCGAGCTGGGCTGCTCGTCTTGCGACATCACCGAAAGCAAGGGGTGTAAGCGGCGTCCCGAACGGAGCTGTAGGGATGTGTTCGCGGTAAAGCTGGAGAAGATTTGTTAGCGAGAGAGGATTCAGGGACCGGACAGCGCTCTCCGCCACTTGCTTGCTTGTACCTCTGTACTGGCTCTTAACCACTACGGGGGATTGGCCAAGAAGCCGGCGGTTATTGTAAATGAAAAATTAAGGCCTATGCAGGGTAAAAGGAAACGTGATCTTTTTTTTCTCATAAAATAGGGAAATTTTTGATACGCAGTAAGACAACGTTCAGGACTCTCAAGACTCTTCTTTATTGTCCCGAGCATGAGCCCCACAACGCAAACACAGTTTGTGATGATGAACATGTACATATGAGAACGTGAAGGGCATAAACAATGCTCACAGTATATATATCTCGCTAGAAACCAATGCGTACTCGTACGTTGCAAGGAAACTTTCGGAACTAGGGTGCGCATTAACCTTTAAAGATAATACAATTCTTTCCGACCATAGCAATCAGGCCACCAGAGATATTATTAAAGCCTACCACCTATATAATAACAAGTAACACTTTGTGTAAGCCTGTCCTCAATAGTTCTGCATGACATGAAATCTTGATTTTTGTGCATGCTTGCTGGGAGTTAGCACTCTCCTGAATTTGATTCCTGCCTTGCCACATCAAGGTGTTTCACTTTCTTTCACTCTGAAAGTGAAAAATGCTTTTCTCTTTCAGATGCTTTTCTCTTTCAGAGGCCACGCGTATACGCCGACGAAGTCGAGCTCATCGTGCTCGGATGCAGGAAATCAGTGTAGGCAAATAATTTATTGCCGTTTTCGAGCACCGGAGTTTCCTGACGACCTTGAAGACTCGCCGTCGATGAAAACACATGGAACACGCTTCTTGCGGCGACGCTGCGGATGTCAAAGCAGGCATTGTCCCTGCAGTAAAAAGGTGGCGGCGTTAGAACAGGCTGCGAAATGAGATATATCCAAGAGCGCCGACACTGATACCTTAAAATGCATTTGGCGCGGCTATCTACGGTCGGTTACAAGCGAAGAATAGCTCCGCCCACAGCTGCCGCTTTCCCGTCCAGTTGCTGTTGCTTACTGATGTGAAGTCTAATGATAATATTGCGCACGCAACACAGACACAGACGAAAAGTTCACAAGGACCTGCGCTGGTCCTTGTGAACTTTTCGTCTGTGTCTTTGTGTTGCGTGCGCAATATTATCATTATGCAACCAAACCAACTAGCCCGCCTTTCCGTTTTAATGATGTGAAGTCCTTCCCGTTCGTGTCGCTAGTTTTCGGTCGAAATTCCTGGCAAATTTCTGCAATGATTAAGACTTCACTGCGCAGCCACACGTAACATTTTCACAAGGAACGACCACCTGTTCATATATGACAGTATTTACATTAGCAGCGAAAAGGTACTTATTAGAATGGAAAGCACTAAGCATTTCACGGATGAACAACAGGCGCGCCGCAGTGCTGGGCTTGTACTCATTCTGAGGTTGTAAACGACTATAGTAAGTTTAGTTTGCTCCTATTGTAGCAATTCATTTCGGGACCTTCATTTGTACATTAATCCTCAGTAATCTTTTTGTCATCGCAACAAAGTCGATTCCGATTCTCAGATTTAAATAAGGGTACCCAAGCGTGGGGGATCGTACCAGCCGGTTTACGCCCCAAACACTTCATGAGCCCAGCCTAAAGCTGTAATGCAGGGCTCTCAAACACGCGGCCCGCGGGCCGCACATACTTTTTTATGACTCGTGACTGAAATTTTGTGACTTTGCTAAAGTGCACTCGCATTGTTCTCTCGTCTATTGCGATTAATAACGCTTTGCTCGGGTATGCTACGCATACGTGACTAGCCTCATGCGTTTTTTTTTTTTTTTCGTGAGGCACCCGATGCAGTGGAACAAAAACTTAGTGTTACAGAATCGGGCGTCCAGATTCTGCGGATCGGTATCGATATGTGGCTCGAATCATCTGACGCCAAATGCCCTTCTGAAATGACCAATATATGAGGTATGGGAAAGGTCTAGCCTCTTTCAAATCTTTTGTTCGATCCCCCCCTCCGCTCCTACCTTCAGCGCAGTTCCGGCCCTTGCGGGATTAAATTTCTTCAGTGCGGCCCGCTAGCTGAGGTGAGTTTGAGACCACTGCTGTAATGACTAAACAGTAAGATATGTCCGCTATTGCACAGTGCTCTATACGTCTGTTTACCTCCTCTCTCCTTCGTGACTTCTCAATGCACTGCCTTCTCTCTTTGCTATTTCCCGATGCCTGTAGGCGCCAATTGTGTATGCCGTGCGGCTTTCAAGTTGACGAATGAAGGTGTCGAGAGCGGTTTCAACAATGGATTTATTAGGCGCCTGGAGCCACACGTTTAGTGTTATCAACGGTTGAGACACACCATTGCAGTGTCTTCTGACTGCGATTGCGACCGCGAATACGCAATCAATTACCAATACCGCGGCACCTACGTTAAAATGTGCCCGTTTTGTGACGACATCACATTGCTCGCCGCGTAGCTCGCGGAAATGCCCTTCACAAGAGTTACGGACAAGCTCAGGATGCCGTTTGGGTAGACGCCGCTTGTACAGCACAAGAAGCTGTAGCAGTTTCCTACAACCTTAATCTACCTCATCCTCTGATTCACCGCCTTCCTTCAGGTTCTACACCTGAGGAGGCAGAGGAGGCCGCCATCGCCTAGTCCTTGCACAATCCGAGGCACAGTAAATCTTTAGTGGTTCGAAAACAGCTCTGTACAATTATGCCAGGGTCAGGATAGACCCCCCTGCCTGGCATTTGCTCAACACACCTACGCAAAATTTACCACGCATGGTAGAGCTCCAGTGGGTGCCGGCTCATTCAGGGAACCGAGGAAACGAGGCTGCCGATAGAGTGGCCCGAGGTTTGATTTGCCGGGCTCAGGACGACCTCGATTCGGGCTTCTCGAAGGAGCGGGCGCACACTTTTGCAAAGCTCACGCAAATATCCCGCTCCCAGCAAATCCTATGGACCCGCACTCTCCCTTCCCCTGTCCCCAGAATGTTCCCTATGCTGCGAACATCACGCGACACTTTCCCCTATACTTTTCGGCTGCATGCTGATCCTCTGTTCCTGCAGGGAGAGCCTGCCATCTAAAACTGGGAGGAATGGGAGGTCCTGCTCTCGTCTGCGGACCCGACACTGCAGCTTGCAGCGGTGAATCGGGCAGCCGATGTTATTACAAAAAAAAGCATGACCATTCAGACGTGGCCTGGGAACGCGCGGTGGTCCAGGGGCCCCAAGCACACTAGCGAATAAAGTTTTGTCTGTCTGTATGCCACAATCCAGGATGTGACGTATACTTGCTGTGGACTTGCCCAGGTCTTCCTTCAACTTCACCACTTCCGAGACCCTGGCCGACCACCCGTTTTTGACCATGTGCCCTTTTAAAGCTTACGCACGAATCAAATTTGTTCGTGCACTTTTGAAGTGTTTTTTTTATTGCACCTTACGGCAAGCTTTCGAGAGAAAAGCTATGGGTCATTCCACGCGAAATGTCCCAGTCGGGGCGCTCTACAAAAATCAATTTCTCTAAAAAAAGTCTGAGAAAATTACACACATATAGACATTAGTTCTACGGTATTTTCCCAAACTATTTCGAGCGGCAAAAAGTTTTCGGGCATGTGAGCGCCATTTGAAATTCTCAATATGGTGGAAAGCCAGGTACGAAACGAAAATTCGTTATAAATGGACCGTTTCACGGATTCATTCGAAACTTGCTTTTTCGTGTTTTTAGAGCATCGCGCTTTCATTATAGGTGAGTTGCTTAGAGTAGCTTTAAATTTTTCACTCCTTGGCGCGTAGGTAAAATTGAGTAAATTGCTGCGTTTTCGAGAATTTTTTTACAAAAGACGATTGTAGATTAAATACATCAATTATTTTTATAGAACTCTCCATAAAACGTACTATCTCCTAAAGTTTTTGTTTTGCCTGTGTGCGGCGTACAGGCTCTAAAATAAAATCCTGAACTTGGAAAAAACGCTACATTGGCCTATGTTCAGACGTCTGTAGCACCCTAAGGTGGTCCAAGAAAAAATAAGCAGAAAAGCGCATACGATTGAGAATCATAACAACTTTGTCCGCAGAAAGTTTAATCGAAGTAGTTTTTTAGTCAAAAAAAAATTTTTTTTAAAGTTTAGTCCCACCATTGCATTATTTTTCTATGGGGCAATACAAACCGACTGACTTTACTGCACAAAAAAGGAGGTAGTGCATTCGTAGCACATGGTTTTTAGTTCCTTTTGTTAGTACTTTATAATGTATATTACATATCAAGGAGATGATAAACAGAGGCAAAAATATAACAATACCATTGGCTTAGATGCCGATATTCCCCAATATATAGAATCGCGTTACTTATTGCATTGTTTACGCACACCGGAGGCGGCGACGGTGGCGCCGGACAACTACGGCACAAAAATAGGCTGTTGTGATCCCATAACAGCTGTAAAACAATGCATGTTACCAGACAGACAAATTCTACTTTAACCAAAACCTGCTGCCTGCAACCATCCAAATAAGGATGTGAAAAATAGCTTGGCATATCCCATCCGTAGTGTCACGGACGACGGACGGAATGCGTGAATACGCGGCGCGTTGTCACATCATGTGCCGTTCGTTGCGGAATAGTTTGATGAACTCCGTTTGGATCCGCTATAAATGACCACGCTCACGCCTGCTTTCTCCGGTTTACATGAACTTTGAGACTTAACTTATTTTGACGCCAATTGATTCTGAGAGCCACATGCAATAAGTAACGCGATTCATTATTGGGGAATTTCGGCATCTGCGCCAATGGTATTGTTATATTTTTACCTCTGTTTATCATCTCCTTGATATGTAATATACATCATAAAGTACTAACAAAAGGAACTAAAAACCATGTGCTACGAATGCACTATCTATTTTTTTATGCAGTAAATTCAGTCGGTTTGCACTGCCCCCATAGCAAAGTAATGCAATGGTGGGACTTCAAAAAAAATTTTTCTTGACTAAAACAAAAACTACTTCGATTAAACTTTTTGTGGACGAAGGTGTTATGATTCTCAATCGTATGCGCTTTTATGGTTATTTTTTCTTGGACCACCTTAGGGTGCTACAGACGTCTGAACATAGGCCAATGTAGCGTTTTTTCCAAGTTCAGGATTTTATTTTAGAACCTGTACGCCGCACCCAGGCAAAACAAAAACTTTAGGAGATACTACGTTTTATGGAGAGTTCTACAAAAATAATTGATGTATTTGGTCTACAATCTTCTTTTGTAAAAAAATTCCCAAAAACGCAGCAACTTACTCAATTTTACCTACGCGCCAAGGAGGGAAAAATATAAAGCTACTCTAAGGAACTGTCCTATAGTAAAAGCGCGATGCTCGAAAAACACAAAAAAGCAAGTTTCGAATGAATGCGTGAAACGGTCCATTTGTAGCGAATTTTTCTTTCGTACCTGGTTTTCCACCATATTGAGAATTTCAAGTGGCGCTGACGTGCCCGAAAAATTTTTGCCGCTCGAAATATTTTGGGAAAATACTGTAAAACTAATGTCTATATGTGTGGAATTTTTTCAGATTTTTTCAGAGAGATCAATTTTTGTCGAGCGCCCAGAGTGGGACAGTTGGCATGGAACGACCCCTATATTCTAATAGTGGTCTTGTGTGGCCAAAGTAAGCCTAAAGAACAGCGGACAATTTGGGCATGTTGGTTCATGATCAAAACTGTTGATTAGCGCAAACAGGACAACGACTAAATGATCAGGACGTCTTGAAGGGCTAGTTGGCTCATTCTATGCAGAAAAATAATTGCGCGAAACTTAAAAGGGACACCACAAAGAAGACACACGATGAGATCGAGCGCAAATCGCGCTCGATCTGTTTGTGTGTCTTCTTTGTGGTGTCCCTTTTAAGTTTCGCGCAATTATTTCCCCGCACGACTAAAGAAAGAGACGACGACACACAGGCACAAACTACCAACAAACGTTTATTTCCTTGAGCACACAGTTTTTATACTAGAGTTACTGTATATGCTACCTTTAGATAGTATCTGCTACCTAAAGGTAGCACATGCGGTAACTATTTCATACAACCACACAGCGCCACCACGTATGCACTAACGATCAATTAGAAAAGCAAGCTCTTTGCTAGATAAGTTAACAGACGGCGTACTGACGCACTCAGGACCTAATCTTACAATGTTTTCAGCTTCTATAACCTCTCTTGTAAACTTATCAAATATGGATGAAACAACAGTACGTGCGCCGAAAACACGTTGACAGCCACATGTCTTACAATGAATCGCAAGCCATCCGTCACACGCACTTTGTACACTGTTGTTACGCTCTCTAAGCCTGTCATTAATACACCTTCCAGGCTGCCCTATATATTTCTTACCACAAGAAAGGGGAATCTTGTAAACATTACTCCTGCAAGGAACATAGGTGACCTTGTGTTTCTTAGCACACGCACTTGGTTTCTTATAGTGATCACTATTATTGCGGTGGCACAGGCAAAGAAGTTTACGAGGAGCTGAAAAAAAAAACACTTTGGATCGTTCTGCCACTTTTTTTTTTAATTGCGTGATATCTTGTGGAAGCAAGGGATATGACAGCAACTCTTCTCGAAATAGTTTTCGAGGCCTGCTCAGCTGAGGGCGACTGACGATGTTTTCTGAGCAAAGCTTGAGCAACAGATGTTTGAACAATAAAAGGATAACCTGCTTCTCATAACGGGTCGGACTGGTGTTCAAAACTAACCGCCACTTCATGCTCACATGACTTCGTTAGAGCAATACGGAAGCAAAGGTTAACAAGATATCTTTTTACCAGTGCACTGAGTTGTATGGCAAGACAGGCTTATTGCACCGAGGTTGATAGGCTTTAGTCCTTCTATGGTTTGCGCAATTCAACACTTTCGATCAAACTAAGCCATTGTAGTTCTACCAGCAGAGGTAAAAGCGCGCTACTTGAGCAAAGAAACAGTGGCACGTCACCTAGTGGGCTCGCGAATATGTACGAAACGTACATACCAAAACATAGGTATTGCATTATTAAAACGTGACACCCTATGTTATACCATATCTCTGACATTCTGTCAATTTCTCCTCGTTTTCAATTTTTTTTTTGTGCTCTCCCTAAAAAACATCGTCTAGCATCCCCTCACATAACACTCCTGCGTAAAGCCTCCGAGGTATTCGTAAATAAAATAAAATAATTAGCGCAGTTTGCAAAATGTCGAGCAAGGTTGGGTCGCAGCAGAGCTGGTGGACTAGAAGCAGAAGAGGACGAAGATGAAGAAGATAACGAAGAGAGCGCGGGCCGGTTTTTCTACGCCACACCGTAAACTATGCTTGCTATAGGCCTACTGTAGTATACATGGCCATGCTTTCTCTCTCTCTCTCTCTCTTTTTCTATCGTTTTCTTTTTTGTGCGTATGTTGCTTATATATATCTCTCACTGTCTGTTGCTTTCTCTGTTTTTTCTGTCTTTTTCTTCCCTTTCCTCTTTTTTTTCTCTTCTATGTCTTTGTTTCTCTCCCTCTCTTTGTGCAGTCGGTCTCGCGCCTTCTATCTTTTTCTGTTTCTTCAATTTGATATTTTCGCTCTCTCTCTCTGTAGTCGGTCTCTCGCCTTCTATCTTTTTACCTGCTTATCTCTTCCTTTCTAGCTCTTTCTCTCACTCTGTCTATTTCTTTCCCTGTCTTTCTGTCTTTTGCTTTCTTTCTTCCCTTTCTTTCTCTTTTTTTTCTATTTCTTCCTTTCTGTGTTTTTGTTTCCCTATCTCCCTCTCTCTGCAGTCGGTCTCTCGCCTTCTTTATTTTTTTTCTGTTTCTTCCCTCTCTTCGTTGTCTCTCTCTGTCTCTCTCACTGTACTCGATCTTCCATCCTCCTTTCCCGCCTCCTAACCTTCACATCTCTCCTCCTCACCCTCGCTTCCCTTTCACTCCACTTTACTGCACTATATATACTATACAAGGCTATGCTCTGCTCTGCCAGCGTGCCTGGATAGCCGAGTGGTTAGGACGCACGCATTCGAATCGTGGGTAAGCGAGTTCGAATCTCGCCTCGGCAAAAAAAAAAAAATTCACCAATTCCTCTCTTTCTTTCTATTTGTTTCTTTCTCTTTCTCTTTGTTTCCCTCTCTCTCTAACAGATTACAGAGTATTAGATCATAACAGAGTACTAGATCAATCAAATTGTACTTTTGAAATAGCACTCTAAATACACCTATGTGGTTAGCAGCAGAAGTGGTAGACAACCGCCGCGACGTACAACAGTACCTCGATGCTAAAGTGTCACATTGTCCCTAATGCATTCCCCTAAGACGACTGCAAAGCGAAAGCCAGGTATGCTTTCTTCTCGATTGATTGTATTGCTAGGCACAACATGACGTCACTCAGCTAGTCTCAGAAAGCCAACCTCTTCCGACACTCTCTTCCCTCTCTCTGAGGCCTTTCTGTGCTGAAGCAAGAGCATTCTCGCAGTGCTTCCAGGTTATCGCTTGCGCATGCGCCGGGTTGCCTGGAAGATGGAGATCCGCTTCAAGTCGAGCTTCTGCGAAGGTGTCCGAGAGTGCGCTCAACGGGACTACATGATATACGAAACTTGGTTTTCCTGTTACAGCGAAGCTTTATATGGCTAGGTAACTTCGTTTGTACGCCGAAAATCCCCTGGTGCCCACTAGGGAGCAGTGCGAAAACAAATAACAGGGTCTCATGCATTCGCCTAAGACGACTGGAAAGCGAAAGCCTTCTTCTTTTTCTTTTCACTCGATGTATTGATCCTCCCCCGCGCCCCTCTGAAAGCTTTATGCCCCTAACGTTGTTTTACGCCGCCTCCAGCATCGGAGGCATTGCAAGCTTTCTGCACCTCACAAGTGATCGGCGCACCGATCACGGAGGCAGTGCAAAGTGATTATGTCATGTGATGACGTCGTCATGTGACGTCACAGTGTATGACGTCATGATGGCGTCACAAGTTTTGGCATTTATGACTTCATGATGACGTCATCATGTGATGATGATTTTTAACACGAAAGTGTTTTATGCCGGGGTCCACCAAGCACATCATTTACGGATATGACCTTGATAAAATGGACGCCAATGGGTGAGAAAGAAAAAAACAAGAAAAAGATCCGCCGTCTGGGAATCAAACCCACGACCTTGAGGCCGCGACATTAAGCGCCCGACGCTAAACCGACTAAGCTACCTTGTCAGATACTGGACACTTCACGAACGCGCCTTATATCTTTCACACTCGCACGGTGCTCTCTTTTCGCGGGTAGGTAGGCAGGGCGGAGCGGGGCGGGGCGGTACCGCCGTCTGTGAGAGGTGAAAAGAAGTAATGGGTCACGATCGACACCTACTAGCGCTTACTCCGAGATTGCGTGCGATATCGGAGGTCATGGTTAAAGCGTCTCGATACCAGCGAGGGACACTGGCCGCGCTGGCGTCGCCGAGGCACCGTAGACGCAGTTACGTTGTTCGCCTTTCGCTTCGTGTTAGCGTGCGCCGGCTCATCGGAGTAGTGCAGCTTCCACATGCACCAACGGGATTTCTCCGTCGCCAACTATAGGATTGCGAGAGCACCGACTAACATGACTGCTGCAATACGCGTTGCAGAAAGGGCACGATTTCGACGGCGAATGTCGTGCCTTGGTGGAGCGAGACAGAGGCCAGCGGGACGCACGCGTTTGCGGCCCAAGCTACGAACCTCTACCTCCCTTGTTGCTGGAGCGCAGTGTGGTAGTGTATGCATGAGCAAAGGCGTCGGTTGCTCATTACTAGAAAGCGCACGCCGTGCCGTTTCTCTCCTTAACTGACGACGTTTTGAAGAAGTGCACATCGGGTACCAGTGTTGATTATGAGCTTGTTGATGCCATCTTTACGCGGGATTCACGATTCGCTGTGCCCAAATATATGTTCACATCACAACTTCAGCTACCACAACGGTTTAATCATGATCATGGGCGTTAGTCGTCGCGATGGAGACATGCTACGAGGCGTCAACATGGGTGCATCCACGTCAAACGGTGCTATAGCTGCCAAACACTAATAGACATTGTACAAGCTCTCATATATCACTACACAACAAGCACTACTTCTGTGAAGACACGTTTCACTTTCGTGTTATACCGATTCCTATGACGGAGGGATCAGCCATGTTTTAACACGAAAGTGTTTTATGCCGGGGTCCACCAAGTACATCCGTCACGGATATGACGTTGATAAAATGGACACCAACGGGTGAGAAAGAAAAAAACCAAGAAAAAGATACCCCGCTGGGAATCGAACCCACGACGTTGCGGCCGCGACGGCAAGCGCCCGACGCGCTATCCACTAAGCCATCTCGGGAGATGCTAGGCACGGCGCGAACGCGCCTTATATCTTTCACACATTCTCTTTCGCGGCCGGCGGAGCGGGGCGGTGCCGCCGTCTGTGAGAGGTGAAAAGAAGTAATACTTCACGATCGACACTTACTAGCGCTTACTCCGAGATTGCACGCGATATCTGAGGTCGTGGTTAAAGCGTCTCGATACCAGAGAGATAGAGTGGCCGCGCTGGCGTCGCGGAGGCACCTTTGACGCAGTTACGTTCTTTGCCTTTGGCTTCGTGTTAGCGTGCGTCAGCTCATCGGAGTAGTGCATCTTCCACGTGCACCAACGGGATTTCTCCGCCGCCGACTGCTTCAATTGCGAGAGCACCGACTAACAAAACTGCTGCAATATGCGTTGCAGAAAGGACGCGATTTCGACGGGCGAATGTCGTGCCTTCGTGGAGCGAGAGCAGCGCCTGCGAGACAGAGGCCAGCGGGACGCACGCGTTTGCGGCTCAGGCTACGAACCTCTAGCTCCCGTGTTGCTGAAGCGCAGTGCGTGTTATGTATGCATGAGCACAGGCGTCGGCTACCCATTACTAGAAAGCGCACACCGTGCCGTTTCTCTCCTTAATTGACGACGCTTTAAAGAAGTGCATACCGGGTACCAGTGTTGATTTTGAGCTTGTTGATATCATCCTTACGCGGGATTCACGATTCGCTGTGTCCAAATATATGTTCACACCGTCAGCTACCACAACAGTTTAATCATGATCATGGGCGTTAGTCGTCGCGATAGAGACATGCTGTCAACATGGGTGCATCCACGTCAAACGGTGCGATAGCTGCCAAACACGAATAGACGTTGTACAAGCTCTGATATATCATTACACAATAAGCACTACTTCTGTGAAGACACGTTTCACTTTCGTGTTATACCGATTCCTATGACGGAGGGATCAGCCATGTTTTTTTTTTTTTCCATCGCTCGTGTTGACGCCTTCGCCGCCGCTGACGGCCAATTTTCGCGTTTTATTAGGCATCTAAGGCTTTCACATTAGTATTTAGTATTGAACATCAACAGCCTGGCCGTTAACAAGCTGGCCTTACATACCAAGATGGCCTCTACCACGCCAACTCTGTTCCGTGCACTGAACAGGTTCACTGGTCATCTACCTCAGACAGTCGAATGGCTGGGAATGCCAGCAATAGATATACGGAACAATATACGGAGCAGAACTGACAGCTCGCGAGCGCTGGCGACAAACGCGGCTGAAGCGGAGATGAAACAAGCCGGCCGTCTCCGTCGCGCGGAGGACGCATGTGATAACATCGTCCCGCGTGCGAGGCCCGCCGCCGATTGCTCATCAAACGGAGGAAACGCCCCGCCCGTCGAGCATGAAGGGACGCCAGGGGAGGGGGGGGGAGGGGCGGGCTGCGTTGCTCGAAGGGCGCAGCCGCTGGCGTACGCGCTATCTCGACGCATCAGGAGACGGCTCGTGAACTTACTGCGCTCTCAACGCTTACTTCGCGTTTAGAGAACTGACAGCCCGAAAACCGCTTCGGTCCCCGGAGCGGCATATTCCCTTAAACCATGGCGTTTTGTTGAGTTACGCGAGATCGGATCCAAAAGAGTTAGCTGCTAGCCTTACTGCGCATAACAATACACTTTGTTGGTAGTATCGCATCCATTAACCCTTTGAGGGTCGAATTTTTTCGCGAAATCCAGTCCAAAAATGTGTAATTTTTTATTGCTGAAATAAATTCTGCAGACGATTCTATTTCAGAAAAAAATTGTCTAAAATCTTTTTTCGTGACCGTAAAGTGACAAAAAATCATTTTGTTGTTACCTACACATGGTTTATTCGTAGTAAAATCAAGCAAAATCCTAAAAAAAAAACTTGACAGTTTCTTATAAATAAAAATTCTGCGTTGTAATAAATATAGCTCACAGACATACAAAAATAAGCGCGCCAGAGCACTTTTCCAGTTAAAATTGTTCGTGCTCTAACACTAAAAACTTTTCTGCGTGTGATAGTCTATGCAACATGGCTCGCCGCGCACGCTTTCCAGATATCGCTCAATGCATTATGATAATATTGCGCACGCAACACAAGGACACAGACGAAAAGTTCACAAGGACCAGCGCAGACTATCAACTGACTTTATTCAATAAGAAACAACAATATATACTCGCTACACGCAACTGTAGACAACGTCCTATTGTGGGGCAGCTTGCTCGCTATTTGTACTCAAAGGAATTGAGGGTAGTAAAATCAAACAAAGAAGGTTATTTTGTCGTATTGCCAGATCACATGTATTCTAGTAAAGCTTGGGATGTTATGCACAAATGCTTCGAGGAAGTAAAAGTAAAGCCACAGGAACTCGAGAAACACGCACTGGGTTTGTTGAAAAAATATGAGTTAAATAAGTTGTCTTCACTCGTGAAAAAAGAAAAGGGTCACACACTGTTCTTTGCGGCAAAGACGCATAAGATAGAAGTTCCGTTCAGAGCAATAGTGCCGGAACACAATTCGTGGCAGTTAATTGTGTCTGGGTTTCTCCAAAAAATACTTGCGTCCTTGTCACCTAACGACCCATTTTTCATCAAGAATTCTGAGGAGGTGGTGCGTTATGTATCTGGTCTTAAAGAAGGCAGCTACAAAGGTTTCAGTGTTGACATCCAAGACTTATACTATTCGTTGCCGCAGGATGCTCTACTACAGTCTGTAAAAGAGTGCATTGAACGAGATAACGATGAAGTCTCGTTCCGTAATAGCAGTGGATTGTCGCTGGAAACGTTTCTTGAAATACTTAGCATGTACCTCCAAAGCACGATTGTACACTATAAAGATAGAATGTTCCGTCAAAAAAATGGGGTGTGCATAGGATCAAAAGTAGCCCCGGTACTAAGCACAATTTTTTTGAGCTACATTGACAGACTGGTAATACCGATTTGGACGGCAGGGGTTTAAAGATATGCAGGTATGTTGATGATTATCTGATTTTGGGCGTTAACACGGAATGGGATGTGTTGACCTCATCTGTGATAGAAACGTTCAGAAAAAGAGGCAAAGGTCTAAATTTCACATATGAAGAGCCCACTGATAACCGCTTACAGTTCCTGGACGTTAAGCTCATTTTTGAAAAAGACCATGTGTGCTGGAAGTATTCCCCGAGAACGGAGAAGCCTTTATTACAGTATGCTTCCTGCCATTCGAGAATAATAAAAAACGGGATCGCGATGGGATGTTTTCAGTCAGCTCTAACAAAAACGTGCTGGCACAAGTTAAATGAATCTTTCCTAGAGCAGAAGTTACGGCTGGAAAAGGCTGGATACCCTACCCAGATTTTGCTAACTGTAAGTGAAAGGCTATTGAAGAAAATGAAATCCGTGGGAAGAGAGGTGCAAAGAAGCCAGGATGCAAAGAAAATTTCGGTGATTCCCTACGTGCATGGTTTTTCTCATAAAATTAAGAAGGTGGCAGCTAAGTATGGTGTCAAGGTAGTTTTCTCGGCAAAGAACAAAGTAGGGGGCGTGTGTCCTGCTGTAAATAATCTGTACGATGACAGACCTAGAGATATCAATAGTAAATGTTCCAATCGTGCTGATCACAGGGTGGTTGAATGCAAACGAAATGCAGTTTATAAGATTCCGTTCAAATGTGGCCGGTGTTATGTCGGTCAGACAGGCCGATGCGTGAATGTTAGGTTAAAGGAGCACTTGGCCAATTTGAAGGGAAGGCCGGAAACACATTTAGCAATGCATTGTGCAAGTTGTTCTGCGGGTTCGTGTAGTCCCTTGTTTAACCAAACTGATGTTATGTATGTATCCGTTTAGCGATCGAGCGACACATGACACAGGAGTGTGATGTGAACAAGAACGCATATCTTTATTGGGCGGCCTTTATATGCCGAGTAGAACGAGAAAGGGTGCGAACCCTCGCCGCACAACCATATCTTGAGGGGGCGGGTTTGACACGAGGCACACGCTGCGCAAGATACGATACATCCTCCTTGCTGCATAAAACAATGGAAATCCAAGAGCATACATTCAATATCTGTTAAGGTTTCACTCACGGCGCTTGAACAAAGTTTTCGTTATAAGCTAGGCGTTTAGGCACCTTGCGCTGTCGCTGTGATCTTCTTAGAATTGGTGATGCGTCTGTGCCCGTGCTCGGCGCCGCATCACTGGGCCCCGGCAAGGGCAAGGTCCTTGGCCCCACTTGTGCCGTTGTAGGCTGCCCTTCATGGGACGACGACGAAGTGTGCCTCTTGCACAGCGCTTTGTTTACCGGGTGACAGTTTTTGGTGATTTGTCATGTTCCTCGCGTAGCCATCGGTATTTTATTTGGCTACACTGGAAGTAGAGTGGCTTCCACACCCTCCAGGCATGCCTCCGCCGTCGGCGGGCCCCTCGAGGAAACGGAACAGCGAACTCAGCGACGCCGACAGTGAGTCCACCGAACTGTATTCGGCGAGCAGTGACGATTCCGACGATGGATTCACGCCTGTTTACAGTCGTAAACCAAAACGAAGATCTATGGGTGCTTCATCAGATTCAACCGCATCTACTGTGAAGCCGAAGGTGGCTTCAACGAACTACACAGTCTTATTTGTGCCTGTTACGCCATCGGACAATCTGAGACACCTGAATCGGCAGACCATCTCGAGGAAACTCGAGTCTCTGGCTCCAAACGAAATCAAGGATGTTCGAGTCAACCCCCGCAAGAATGTCTTGGCCATCGATGTTATACACCAGGCATCTCTGCTTGCTCTGACCAGGGTCACAGACTTCGACGGTATAAAGGTTCGAGCTCACCTTCCACTTAACAAGGACATGGTGGTAGGCGTCATATACGATGTCGACATCTCCATTCCTTGTGGCGACCTTCCAATGCTCATCAAGGAAGTTAGTGATCATAGCAACATAGTCCTAGTCTCACGTCTGGGCAACTCGCGTTGCGTAAAGATTGTCTTAAAAGGCGACATATTGCCATCCCACGTGAAGGTCGGACACTTTCGTCACGTGGTCCGTCCATTTACACCACGACCACTCCAGTGCCGTAAATGTCAAAAAATGGGTCATGTGAGCGGAGTTTGCAGGAACGTGGCGATTTGCCCCCGCTGTGCAGAGCCACACAATGCGGAATCCTGCCGAGCAACTGCCCTGAAATGTACCAACTGCCATGGATCACACGAAGCCTCATCAAGGGACTGTCCATTGGTGAAAAAAACATGGCTGATCCCTCCGTCATAGGAATCGGTATAACACGAAAGTGAAACGTGTCTTCACAGAAGTAGTGCTTATTGTGTAATGATATATCAGAGCTTGTACAACGTCTATTCGTGTTTGGCAGCTATCGCACCGTTTGACGTGGATGCACCCATGTTGACAGCATGTCTCTATCGCGACGACTAACGCCCATGATCATGATTAAACTGTTGTGGTAGCTGACGGTGTGAACATATATTTGGACACAGCGAATCGTGAATCCCGCGTAAGGATGATATCAACAAGCTCAAAATCAACACTGGTACCCGGTGCGCACTTCTTCAAAGCGTCGTCAATTAAGGAGAGAAACGGCACGGTGTGCGCTTTCTAGTAATGGGTAGCCGACGCCTGTGCTCATGCATACATAACACGCACTGCGCTTCAGCAACACGGGAGGTAGAGGTTCGCAAACGCGTGCGTCCCGCTGGCCTCTGTCTCGCAGGCGCTGCTCTCGCTCCACGAAGGCACGACATTCGCCCGTCGAAATCGCGTCCTTTCTGCAACGCATATTGCAGCAGTTTTGTTAGTCGGTGCTCTCGCAATTGAAGCAGTCGGCGGCGGAGAAATCCCGTTGGTGCACGTGGAAGATGCACTACTCCGATGAGCTGACGCACGCTAACACGAAGCCAAAGGCAAAGAACGTAACTGTGCCAAAGGTGCCTCCGCGACGCCAGCGCGGCCACTCTATCTCTCTGGTATCGAGACGCTTTAACCACGACCTCAGATATATCGTGCAATCTCGGAGTAAGCGCTAGTAAGTGTCGATCGTGAAGTATTACTTCTTTTCACCTCTCACAGACGGCGGCACCGCCCCGCTCCGCCTAGACTCTAGCTCCGCCGGCCGCGAAAGAGAATGTGTGAAAGATATAAGGCGCGTTCGCGCCGTGCCTAGCATCTCCCGAGATGGCTTAGTGGATAGCTCGTCGGGCGCTTGCCGTCGCGGCCGCAACGTCGTGGGTTCGATTCCCAGCGGGGTATCTTTTTCTTGGTTTTTTTTTCTTTCTCACCCGTTGGTGTCCATTTTATCAACGTCATATCCGTAACGGATGTACTTGGTGGACCCCGGCATAAAACACTTTCGTGTTAAAAAAAAAAGGCGGAGAGACATCGGCGCAATAAAAAATTTCACACATTCCCGAAGCGTGGCAGCACATTCCAAGCAAGAGAAATGATCGAAGAAGGCGTGCGTTTGAAACCAACCGCGCCGCGGGCTCGCTCGGTTGCGCAACCGATAGCCGGCGCGCCGTTTTGCGAAGCATAAAAAAAGCAACAACGGAGAGACATCGGCGCACGAAAAAAATTCCACGTAAACCCGAAGTGTGGCAGCACAGGCCAAGCAAGAGAAATGATCGAAAAAGGCGCGCGTCTTAAAAATAAACGCTATGCCGTACATGTAAGGCGAAAACCCTGAAGGGGTTAAGCGAAACTGCGATTTTTCTTAACCGTCAGCTACTGACCTCAGGAAACGAGGGGCGGACGTGTAACATGGCGTAGCCGCTTCACAGTGGGCCTTCCGACACCAGGGCCGTGAGCGACGGGCCCGCTACTGACAGCTGCGCATATTAAAACCGAATTGCGGTTGCTCCGACCAGGACGCGTGCTTTTAATAATGAGATGACATTTTTAAAAAAGCAAGCAAATATTCGAATTGGGACCCTAGCACTAACGAGCTCAAAAGGGCAGGGTCTTTTAGGGAGCATTTACCGCAATAGCTATTACTAACCCGGATGTACTGGTGGAAGGAATTATGCAAAAGCTCTTTTGGGCGAAGACCCATGGATAAAGTACATTTGAGGAAAAGTGACAGCGTGTTACCACCGTTCACGTGCTCTTCCATGGACGCGACGCAGGGAACATTCAATAATGTTCCGTATATCTATTGCTATAGCATTCCCAGATTTAATTCCGCGATGTCCAGAAGTGGAAGTGATAGACATTTTAGCGGCACGCGTGCAGTTATTAGTGAACAGTACTTCAACTGCGTGCCGTGCGACGCTTGAAACGAGCGATCAGCAGCGTTTCTAGAACAGACGGCGTCCGCCGATGAATTGCCGCCTCACTGTCTCGCCGCCGATTGGCCTAGACGTCAGGAGCCACTGCGGAGTGCGCGTTTTACCGTCGAGCCGACTTGCACAGCAGAAGCTGCGTCGGCCCCGTGCCTGGCATCGTGGATTACTCGGGACGTACGCGCGAGCGCTGTTTATTCAGCGGAATAATTATTGGTCCGTGGTTGTGGCTTTGGCGGCCCCAAGGTCAAGCTGCACATGTTGTGATGCACCGGCGGTGCGATTGCTGGTTATAGACGTCCCCAAACCCGAGACTCTGGCGCAGTTTGGCGCAATTTCCGTAGATATTATCAGGATGGCACAGCAAATCCAATTTGGCGCACTTTGGCGCAGTTGGCGCAGGAGTGGAATCACTGATTACATATCTTTTAATCTAAACTCGCCTAAGATCCCAAGACTTTTTAATCAGCTGGTTCCAGTTATCATGTGGCACGCTGTGGTATGGGCCATGGGTGTTTCTATAACCCATAACACCCTTATCTCCTAAAGGGTGTTTTAGTTAGAACATCACCCTTATAGGCTATTTGGGGAAGGAAAATACCCTTACACACTAATTTCGCAAATTTTGGTTAGGCTTTGCTTGCTTGAATCGTGTTTGTGTTTTGCTTGCTTGAAACCACCTTAGGGACACTAAAGGCGAATATTAAGTCGACGTTGGTTGTTGAAATAGCGGTCCAGAAACCTCGTAGTGCTACTTTTGCGCCAAGGAAGTGCTTATTTTGAAATAAAATCACGTTCTACTGGTCCGCATCGCGTTAGCGCACTTCAAATCACCGGCCTGAAAGCGGTCTTTCTGACGTCACTGTTGCCGTACCCAACGTTGCCCGCCTTTACTGCGCGGCGGCATGCACTGGCGGCGTGCACCATTCGGGCATCCGGCAGCATCACATGCATGCGGCATTTTGTCGAACTTTGTGTCAGGGCTACTTTTCCGAGCGTGCAAAAACACACGCGGCAGTACGCGATACCGAAACTACCACTGAGACGCGACCGCGTGAGCGAAGCCGAGTTCCATAGCCGGGTGCCAGGCGAAGCGCAGTTCGGCGAAAACGGAACCTTTGAACCACGCGCGCAGTTCCCCATGGCAGCGCCAACACGCAGCATTTTATTACGTCGCTTGATGCACGGAAGGTTGTTTTTTTATCATCAGCAGCAGCAAAATCATCAGCAAAGGGAGCAGCTGCGCAGGTTCTCATGTTGCCTTACGGGCGCGTAGTGGGCCCTTCGCTGATTCGCAAAAGGAATAATTATGGTGTAGTGGGCACTTCGCAACTGTACTTGCAATAGGCATTCTTGGATAGTTTGAAACGGCCAATGTTACGCGCAGAGACGTTCCTTTCCTTGCGGCACGTTTGAGGCATCCACCGAGAACCGAAACCAGGCTAGCAAATGAGAAGGCGATGCGCACGGGGCCCGATTACGCTATCGCGTTCTGCTCTTGAAGGGGAAGCTGAAGCGTCCTCCAAGTTTTTTTTTTCATGCAGTGTCACGGAGCGCACACTGACGCGCAACTGCGACTGCTTGTGGATATGCGTACCTCAACAAGCTCACGTGCCCTTTGATTTCAGTGCTTGTTTATGCCTCCTTCTGCGGTGTTTCGTCCTTTTTTTCGCGCTGTTCCGCAATGTAAATATAGACCACATTCTGGTTAACAGATATATTTCGATAAGCTTCATATTCGAACACATATTCGAATTGATGCGGATGTTGGGAGACGCACCATATCACCGTGACGTAGGCACGAGCAGCCTGCCGGGTTCAGGCTGGCGCGATTCGAGGCGTCCCCACCGGCGCGGAGGCCACACCCGGTGCGACGCCCTGGCGACCAGGAGGCCCAGGGCCACGGGGCCGAACCGGTTGCTGTCCAGCGAGTGGGCGTGGTTGTCCCCTTCGAGCCAGCAGTGGCCCCGGGGCACTGTGACTAGCCGCTCGCGGTAGCCCAGCGTGCGAACCGTGTCACCCTCGACGGCCACCACGCGCTTGATCAGCCGCTGGGTAGGGTCACGTGGGGACCTGCAGAAAGCATTGCTTACTCTCCTTTTTGTAGAGGGGGTTACGGGAAGCCCCCTGCCGATATTTTTCAGCTTGTATGTGTACATACCTACGCTACAAAGGACCTAGCAAAAGAACCGAGAGTTGGGCGAGTTCGTACCGATTCATCATTCGCTGCTCAACTCAGACAATGACGCAGACCGAAACAACACGAGCGCGATGTTGTTTGCGCTAGTGTTATCTTCTTCGTCCTTGTCTGTGTTGCGCAGTGAATGATGAATACAAACCTACACACACGTATATGTGGAGAGGTCTGACTGCCTACCGTTAGATAGAAGGAGACAAAGAATTTTAGTTAGTCCGTAGCGGAAAACCGTAGAAGAATACGTGATGGGCAACGCGACACATGATGAAGCAGAGCTTAAGCATATCTACGCTTACACAACGTTGAAAACATTTTCTCTGCTGTTGGTGTAAGGAACTCATCCTTAACTCATATCATTTTCATTATTTTCTTTCGACAAGAAGAGTGACGCGACTGCAAAAAAAAAAAAAAAAAGAAGTTTCATACGTATTGTAGTCGGAGAAAAGGCCACAAGCTCTCGCCAAACTCTGCTACTGCGTCTAGGATAGCGTGGTTCGAATGTATCGGAGAGGAGCGGCCGTGGAAACGTCAGGACATCTTGCGTGAGCACATGACGAAAAGCTCAGACCGTGCGTGACGTCAGGGTACAGTATGAACCGAAAAAAGCTTTTAAACACATGTAATTAATTTTTTAAGGGCGCACTCACGCTTACCACTACATTTTCTAGGTTTCTGATGGCTTGGCCTTTCATTTGACAGACACAAAAGAAAATGTCAGCTGAAAATTTTCATGTCAGTACTCTCTTAAAAATAAATTGTAACAGATCCTGAGCACTCGTACTTTGCTCCTACTATACCCCTTCCAGCCGGCCCCACGACGACTGTGTACAAATTTATAGTCTTCATTTCGCTTCCGGTTTCCACTTTGTGTATACCTCATTCCGGTCAGCACTTCACTCCTAGTTAAAGAAGGCATCTGATAAGTGTCCAAGCCTGCTCAGGCCAAGTGGGCTGACAGTGAAAAGCGACACAGAGACACGACACTCTCATCCGAGTCACGGGCAACAAGTGTCTAATACCCGTGTCACACGGGCGTTTCGAAGGCCATTGAACCGATGGTCCATTGACTCAACGGGGATGCACGCGCTGCCACACGGGCAGTTTCGAAGGCTATTGAGTGAGTGGCCCATCGAGTCGACGGAGCACTCCACGACTCCATTAGAGATCCTTCTAGTACACTCTAACTCCATTGAAACTTCGACGGCCATCGAGCGGCGGAAGCGGAAACAGCGTCACCGCGCCCTCTCGTTCCCAGTGTGCTCGTACTCATAATTAGAAAAGGAAAAATTTAACGAGTATGCATCAAAAGTAGTGTGCATGGGCGTTATAACTTATTTACTAAAGTATTTGTGTCATTTGGAATGTAGGAATTGCGCATGCTCGCGATAACAGCAGCAGCTATTCCTCGATGTCGTCGGCTTCCTCTTTCGCCGCTTTTATTCTTACTTGTAACTGTCCCCGTCATTTCTACTACTGTTTACATATTTACATTTCACTTGAGCTTACTGCTATGTCAAGGCGATTTTGAGGACAAATATGTAGTAATCCGGCCGTGCCTGGAGTATAAAGTGCTAAAGGTGCTGCTTACTTTGGAAAAAAGGCGAAATCGAGTTTGCATTAAATAATGAAAATATTAGGAGACCTTAAATTTGTTAAGAAGGGGATTCGAGAAGCATTGTTGTACCAGAAGAGTTGAGATCTGGGCCAGTTGGTTCATGATACTTGACGAAAGCCAGCAAAAGAACGGGACACGAGAAAAGGCAGACACACACACCGCTGGAAAGTCACAGTTGTTAGTTCCAGCGGTGTGTGTGTCTGCCTTCTCTCGTGTCCCATTCTTTTGCTGGCTTTCGTCAAGTATCATTGTTGTACCAAATGCACATTTTTTCTCATGAGCATCCCAATGAGCCTTTTACGTTATATTCAATAGGCACTGAATTATCTGTTGTCTTACCTTAGCAGGTAAGCTGATAGTTCGTGCTTAATTGTCATAGCTATTTCGGGTGCTGCCTTTATCGTGTATCTATACTTATTTACTGCGATTGTTTGATACGGAGCCGCCTTTCTATTTTACTGAGATATACTTGATTTCCTTTTTTAGGCCTCAATAACTTTTCGCTGTTGCTAATTACCAGCTAATCGGAACTAGAAGTGGCAATAGTCCGAATAGCGACGGTACTCGGCGTTGTTTTGTGAAAATCCAGAAGACGCCCAAAAAAAGCTACGCGACTTTTACGAAGAACCACAAAAGAATCAGACGTTTAATAATTTTCCTAACTGTTTAAAATATATCTAACGATAATGAAAAAGTCGCTAAGATATGAAGGGAAGGCACAAAATAACCCCATAATATTGTACAGCGAAAATACGTTGCAAAATTAGCGAAACCGCGAGCTAACACATATTTACTTTTAAACCTATAGTCTCCGGAGTAGTGTCCACACTGTTCGACAGCGCACGTTTGCCGGTGCATGAATAAGGTCACTTGTTCACTCTCCCAACACAAGTGAGATTGCAACGTTGCTCAACTGCACAAAGGCGTCGACAAACGTGCTCTTAGCCAATTAAAGGAGCACTGACACAAAAATTTTGCACCTTGTTTTTATTGTTGCAATAGATAGCTTATGATCCACTTATCACGACTGCAAACCTCGTTTGCGCGGGTGCGCGACGGTTATTTATTTAGAGACGTTTTTAGAGCGCCCAGTCGCAGTTTCGGTTTCAAAGAGCACCGAGCTAGGGAGCACTACTTCCGGAGGACGGGTAGCCACAGCTGGCCACGTGAACACGCAAAGTGGTCACGTAGGCGGCGCGCGAGCGTGAGTGCGGTTAAGGTCCCTCCATAATTTTATTGAGGGACTTTAAGTGCGGTGGTAGGGAGCGGTGGGCGCCGAACGAGGTCAAGTGGCGCCAGCTATGGAGGATTAGAAACAACTAACAAACGTGTAATCTATGTCCTCCGAGCATTCGGAAGCGCCCATCTCGACTCGCTAAGCTTACAGCATCGATTATTTGACTATGGCTCTCAAAAACGGCGCCGCATCGGGACGAATACATTGCTGTCGAAGCTTAAGGACATGAATCTAAAGCAAATGGAAGCATCAGTTCGGAACTTACACGTTACAGAGCGCACGGCGGCCACTTGATAGATTCGAAGTGGACGACAACCGCTTTTGGCAGTGCTGCCATGTTTTTCGGAGGCGCGAATGCCTCGCCGGCGAAGCTTGCCGTGCAAGTTGGACAGCTCTCGCGCGTGCGGCGACGGCCGATGTTCTGCGGCACCGCGCCGTTGCGGCAGGCTTGCCGCTAGCGTGAGCGGGCCATAACATCTGCCAACGGGCACGACGAGCGAACAGCGGAAGAGAACACAACTAGAAGACGCCAAGCAGCAGGCACGGAGGGAGAAATGGCAGGTAGCACGGCACAAGCAAGCGCAAGGGCACAACCAGCCACCAGCCAACACAAACTCGTGACGTAGGTTTGTTTACACACCCCCCGCGTTGATGTCGGCGTCGCGAAGCGCTCGCATCTCGCTCAGCCGCGCGGCATGCACTTTAAAATTGACTTTAAATATGTTCTAGGCTATATTGGCCCTTGATATTTCGTAGACGTTGTGTGCGGCTCCACATACATCTATTTCACTGATTATCTCGCCTTCGAAATTTTGTGTCAGTGCTCCTTTAAGAATAATTGTTCGGGTTTCACGTCCCAGAACCACGATATGATTACGAGGGACGCCGTAGCGGAGGGCTCCGGAAATTTCGACCACGTGGGGTTCTTTAACGTGCACCTAAATCCAAGAACACGGATGTTCTTGGATTCGAACCCGCGCCCTCGAGCTTAGCCATGAGCTTAGCAGCGCAAATCCGTACACGTGCTAAGCTACCACGGCGAGTCGCTCTTAGTGAACGTGGCGAGCACTCAAATAACTATATTTGCAAGTAAAACGTGAAAAAGCCCAAAAACGACTCGGTGCAAAAAGAAGCACAAATTCGTTTATTATAAGCGGAACTGCAATCTACGCAACCTATAGCTGGTCGGCAGGCAAAACAGCGACTCCCATAAATTACCAAAAACCGCTGACAGCGCAGTGTATAAAGGGGTATTCAGACGGGGGAGAAATGCTCGGGGGGTAAAGGCGGAGCCTAGTGACGTCAACTCGCGAGGAGAAGTCTCCACAAATGCCCCCCACTCACACGGACGAGGCAAACCAACGTTTATAGAACCAGGTAAGTTGCAAAACTCCCCGCGTCAGCCAACCCGTCGCGCGGCGCCGGGGCAGCTTCCGGTTTGGTGGCGCTGGCGGCGCAACAAGCTTCCGCTAGCAGACGAAAATGTATAGTCTGCGTGGCAGGACGCCGGGGCAGCCGTTCAGAAAGGGCTCCGTTGTTTACTCTCCGACTGTATATTATCGAGATTTTTCGTTGCGCTTCGCTGCAACTTAAAACTGAGTAATATTTAGCAGCGGTAGACAAAGTCACCAAAGCTATGACTTTCTAGACTGCCCACGATAACTCATGCTTGATAACATAACTTGCGAGTCTGTCCAATACAGAAATTAACTATATGGCGCATTCCCGTAGCGTAATTATTTAGCCAAAGTGGATACTTGGGCGTGTTGGTACTTATTTCTTTTCGTTGTGGACTGTGCAGGTATTGCGCGATGTCAACGTATAAATATTTGTTGTAAGTCAGCGCTATTTGTTCGTGCAATCCTTTTTCTGGTGCTCCGTCTTTTTTTTTTCGCTGTTTTCTTTCCGATAATTCTTCACTATAACTTTTTCGAAGTAAGGAGTTTTCACTTTGTATCGCGCCTGTCGTTACTTGCAATTATGGAGTGGTAAAATTGCCGTGTGTGTACTGCACGCCACAATTTCAGTCCTGCTACAGAAAGAAAAATTGTATTTATTTCACGCACGCAATGCAGAGAAACAACTTTTCCGATATTACATGTATGGTGTGATGCACACAAACGGCACAACCTATTTAGTCTCAGATATTAAACTTTATCAAAACAGCTCTAATTAACTGTAAAAAATTATTTATAGCACATTTTTTAGAATCACTGAAAAGGCAAGTTCGTCAATATCTTTGGGACGAATCCTTCGACGAGGCTCCTTTGCGCTGGCGATTTCAACCTTAATTCTTACTATTGACCACGTGAGTGAATGGCTTCAGGATGTCTTCCTCACGAAAGTGCATATCACTTACACGTGATACGTCGGACAGTTTCTTGTCCTCACGAGGAATAGCGCGATCCCACGCCGCTCGCTGGTCAGGGTCAGGCGGGGCACAAATAGGTTACCAAACGTCTCGGATTTCGCGGGACTGTCCCGACCTTTCATACAGCGTCGCGAGCCTTCCCGGTCGGGACAGCTATATGTCCCGGATTTATTCCGGACCGTCCAATTAGAAATTTTTATGTCATCCAACGCACGCCCGACAACGCGCGTCACGCTCCAGAACACGAAGTTCTCACGAATAGCACGCACGAAGCAATGCTGCGGTGGCTAGCGGTGGCTACGAAGGGCTTTAGTTACTTTGGCTGAACTTCTGTGCGACGCGCGACAACTTTTACGGGTACATTCTCCAGCAAGAGGAAGTGTTGCGAACAGCACGTAGTCAGCTGAAGAGGCCGAAACAATAAAGAAACAATGACCCCCGTCCCGACTCCCTTCATTGAAGAGTTGATAACCCTAGGCACTAACTCAGATTTCCTGTAACCGCTCGTAGAGCTGAGAACACAACATATGTCGGCATGGTGAAGACACGCACATCCGAAGCACAATAGAAAGCGCGAAACTGTTCACGCAGAAAGCAGCCTCCACGGATATTGACGCGCCGCAACGCCGGCTGAAGAGAGTGGAGTGAATCCTGTTGCGACAGCAGCGCCACATCTGTCGCTGATGGCGGCGGCGCCGCGCAACATCGCTCAGTTTTGCAACTGACCTGGTTCTATAAACGTTGGAGGCAAACGGAGGGGGAGACCAGTGTTACTAGACTACTCTGGTGGCTTGCACCACCCGTTTGACGACCTGCAGACGACCATCCAGCTGCAGACTGGACACCCACTGCCGCTCTCTGCAGGAGCAAGTGCAACAATGTGGCCAAACAAGAGCCCGAAATTCCGCCACATCCCCCACCGCGCAGGGGGATCGTTTGTCCTTTCGGGGAAAACGTCCCCGTCTCCTCCGAGGAGGCGCGGGGGGGGTCACGCCCACTCGCTAATCCGTGACGTCGCGGTCACGTGATACGCCATCCCCCCGTCTCCCCCGAGCATTCCTCCCCCGTCTGAATACCCCTTAAAGAGCTGCTATGTAGAGCAGCTAAAGCAACCCCGATAACTGTTTCGGAATGAAACTGTACTTTGAGCCAGAAATACAAAGCTTTTGATATACTAAGGGCCATTTAAGCGAGACAAGGTTCATCATCATCATCAGCCTGTCTACGCCCACTGCAGGGCAAAGGCCTCTCCCATGTTCCGCCAATCAACCCGGTCCTGTGCTTTCTGCTGCCACGTTATACCTACAAACTTCTTAATCTCATCTACCCACCTATTTTTCTGTCTCCCCCTCATGCGTTTGCCATCTCTTGGAATTCAGTCAGTTACCCTTAATGACCACCATTTATCCTGCCGACGTGCTACGTGCCCGGCCCATATTCATTTCTTCTTCTTGATTTCAACTATGATATCCTTAACCCCCGTTTGTTCCCTGACCCACTCTGCTCTCTTCCTGTCTCTTAAAGGAGTCCTGACACAAAAATTTTCGTTCTGCGTTTTTTTTTTTTTTTGCTGCAATGTGTTGCTGGGGGCCTGCTAGTCATAACACGGCACATCGTTTGCTGCAGTGCGCGACAGATAATTAATTACAAGCTCCTCATTACCGACACAGCCTCAGTTTCGGTTTGACAGAGCTCCAAAAATGACAAGCCGCCGGGTGCAACTATCACCACCTAGCGAGTGAAACGCTCGGTTACGTGAGCACACAGAACAGTGACGCATTTCCGCGCGGTCTGTCGTCATCGGGCTCATCGTCGTCTGATGGCGACGATTTTCTTGCGGGGGGGATGGAAGAAATTTTCGACGCGGCGAATCACTTCAAGTTTGACCCGCTGGCGAGGAGCGATTTGTCGGGAAGCGCGTCAAAACAAAAATGGCGGCTACGACGTCATCATAACTTGTACCGGCTGCAACGGTTACGTAGGGGAAGTAGGGGGGTCACCTCGGGTCACCTCCGAGGGTGTCAATGCACTAGGTGCGGCCTATAATGCTGGATCGCGCTCGCGAACTTCAAAATTCATATAAAATACCTTCCAAGCTTTATTCGCTGTCGATATTTTGCAGATGGTACACGCACGTACACGGGAATCGATCCAGCAGGCTATCTCGGCCGCGAAATTTTGTGTCAGTACCCCTTTAAGGTTACACCTATCATTTTCCTTTCCATCGTTCACTGCGTCGTCCTCAATTTAAGTTGAACCCTCTTTGTAAGTCTCCAGGTTCCTGCTCCTTAGGTAAGTACCGGTAAGATGCAGCTGTTATATACCTTCCTCTTGAGAGATAGTGGTAGACTACCATTCATGATTTGATAATGCTTGCCGAATGAGCCCCATCCCATCCTTATTCTTCTAGTTATTTCATTCTCATGGTTCGGCTCCGCGGTTACTACCTGTCCTAAGTAGACGTACTCCTTTACAACTTCCAGTGTCTCGCCACCTATCGCAAAGCGCTGTTCTCTGCCAAGATTGTTCCACATTACTTTAGTTTTAGTAGAGGCTTATACAGTGCTGAAGAACGGACACGTCCTATGCTATCGTGGCTTAGCTGACAGAAGAGAACTAGGGGTGGGGTTCCTTATTCATAAAAATATAGCTGGCAATATAGAAGAATACTATAGCATTAATGAGAGGGTGATATGTATCGTAATTAAGTTTAATAAGAGGTACAAGATGAAGGTGCTACAGGCCTACGCGCCTACATCCAGCCATGATGATCAACTGGTTGAACGCTTCTGCGAAGACGTAGAATCAGCAATGAGTAAGGTAAAGACACAGTATACTGTACTGATGGGCGACTTTAATGCAAAGATAGGCAAGAAGCAGGCTGGAGATCATGCAGTTGGGGAATATGGCATCGGCTCTAGAAATGCCAGAGGGGAGTTACTAGTAGAGTTCGCAGAACGCAATAATTTATACGGATCTTGAATACCTTCTACAGAAAACGGGCTACTCGTAAGTGGGCGTGGAGGAGTCCTAATGGCGAAACTAAAAATGAAATAGACTTCATAATGTGCGACCACCCGGGCATTGTACAGGATGTGGAAGCAGTTAACAAGATCCGATGCAGTGACCATAGAACGGTAAGATCTAGAATTCAACTAGACGTGAGGAAGGAACGGCAGAAACTGATACGCAAGAAGCCGATTAATGAACTAGCTCTGCGAGGGAAAGTACAGGAATTCAGAGACAAGGTTGCTGACCGTTAAATTTTCAAGCAAACATTTTTTGTGCATAGGAGTTTGCTGCTACATTATATGGATTTATAATAGGTAATTTGCGAATGTATCGAAGTATCTTAAGATACACTTGGAAAGTACTGTATCGGATACAATCAGTGCTGTAAGTATCTTGTATCTGTATCTCAAATACTTCTTGCCTGAGAATCTTGTATCGTATCGCGATACAATCTCAAGGTATCTTTGCCCAGCCCTGGTCGTTGTGTCTCTCCCAGAGCGGGTCCCTCTACTACATTGTGCCACTACTGCCGTGTGGCAATATTTTCAGCCTCGTTTGGTCAACGTTATGCCAAACAATAGCCTCCAAGATTTGTTCTTTCTATGCAGAGGGCACTATCGCTGAGGAGTGGACACGGAAACCACAAAAGAAGCAAGTCCAATTGCCGGTGGCGTATCAACTCCTTCGCGAGTGAGGGGGGGGGGGGGGCAAGCCTCGTTCCCTCTTTAATAATATTCCAGAAAAGTTACCGTGCATTTTAAAAAGTATAGCCACACTTAACCTGTCCTTCATCCGAGCATTCCATCTGCAAACTTCAGTCTCAGTTTGGCGTTGTAAGTATGAAAAACCTGCTATGGACTCTAGTACCTTATATTCTCACTTATTAAACAAAACATGTGGCTGAGAAAGCAAGGTACTTCGCAAAAGTCTTCAGAATGAGCCGAGTGTCAATTTTTTTACTGTAAGAGTAATCTAATAAAAAGTCTTTCTGAAGAAGTACAGTCGATTAATTTTTAGGGCAGCCACATTGAGCTGGTTGTGTAATAAGATTATGAATGACGTGATTATGAATCTTCATTGACGTGATTGACGTGATTATGAATCTTCACTTCATTCACCTGGGTCACTTCAGTTTCATTCCGAAACAGTTATCGGGGTTGGGGGGGTTCAACCCCCCCCCCCCCCGAAAATTTTCAATTTTGCTTGCGTATATATACAAGCACACATACAAACGCACGCACGAACATACATAAAGTATGGTTGAACCCCCCCCCCCCCCGAAAAAAATTTCTGGCTACGCCCCTGAAGTGACCCACCGCGTAATGACCACTTACACACGGCTACGTCAAAAAAGAAATAAATAAAAAACAGCATCTACTATTTTCAATGCGGCATATTGTTGGTCATTGGTTCTTCGCAATTCGTAAAAGAAATTCGATGTGCCATAAAACAGCCTCCTTTTTACGCGGCGTCACAACTCTGCAAAAACGCGCGGCGTTAAAATGAAGTGTGCACAATAAACAGCGTATTGCTAGGCTGAACAATAACTAAACTTTTTTTTGGAATAGCCGTACAGTGTCTCTTTCTGAACGTAATTCAAGAAGGCAGCTCGCCATTCACATTGGCAGCGGCTACTTATAGCAGCTGACGAGACGGATTCATATTCGTATAATAGATACTTTCAGTTGTAGTATAACGATATGTTGAGTTCTCTTTGTGCGCGTATACTCCTCTCTGTGAACTCATCCTTGCTGAGAGAGAGAGAGAAAGAAACATTATTAGGAACAGACACAAGCGTTTGCAGGTGGGAAGTCTTCTTAGTTCAGAAAACTGCAGACGCTGATCATCTCTCTGGTCAGGTTGATCAAGTTACGGGGCAATCTTGGAAGCTGGGCTTCCCAATGTGCTCGAGTCAACTGCCTTATTTTTCGCCTTGTCACAAGCCGCCGCGATCGCTGCAGGCTATCATATGGTAAGCAAGGTGAAGCAGGGGTGGGAGGCTAGCGGCCCCATTGCCACCCCCCCCCCCCCCCATCGGTAGATGCGGCTATGCCAATGGATTCCGTGACGTGTACAAGTCTGGCTGTTCATGTATTTATTTATTTTTTTTTTTGCAAAAGTGTAGCAGCGCCAAGTCCACGACGAGCGCTAAACGACCAGCGCCGAATGACAGCGCCCTCCGAGTGACAAACAAATCTCGGAGGCTGTGCTCCTACGCGCTGAATGCCTCAAAAACAATGGCAAATCTACATACACGCTGCAGCTGCCTTGTTTAAGGGCACCGGGTAAGGCGAAATCTGAAAAAAAGAAATCACTTCTTTTTTCTTTGCAATTTGGGAAAGGTGCCCCTTTGTGCATATTTTCCACATAAGTGCTTTTCTTAAGAAGTATTTTTTGTGGCTGAAAACCAAAGCAAGTAATGAGTGAACGCGCACCCTAGTACGAGCCCTTCCTATGCGCTCCGTGCTTACGGTCCACTTTTCTTTAAAAAAAAAACTTCGCGTGCGAAAGCCAAAATGCTTCTTTGGAGTCAGCTGTTACAGGAAATCGTCGACTAACTTCTAAGACAGTCCTAAAACGCTCTTGCGTCTGTCGTGCCCGTCGATAAGATGAGATGCTGAGGGTAAAGGAGGTCTTCAGAGAGTGTAAATTTCCTGGCAACCAATATAGTTCTCTTGCAAATGCAAATAAATGCGGCGACGTACTCAGGTGCTGAACGCTGAAACAGCGAGCTCTTCGTTGAACCTCTCAGCCTTTTCAGCGTCCTTTGAGGCGAATCGCATGCAGGGTGACAACGGGTACGCTCTAATGAACACGGATATTATTTGTGATGCAATTAGACCGAATTGCGCAAGCAAGCTGTGCGGTGCGCGTGTTGAGCTAATGGGAATTGCAACGCAGAGTCTTTGCTGTGTTTGTTTAGGCTTCGCAGTATCGCACGAGCAAGAATTCTGAAATAATTAGGATTGAAGCCTGACTAAAATGCAGTCAATTTGGTGGAAAAAGTTGACCCCAATCGACAATACATTGCGGATCGAGCACCACGACAGCTCACAAAAGAAGCAAGGCAAGGAAGACGAGAGGCGCCAAAGTGAAAAATTGACTTTGGCATGGAATGCCAAGCTTGTAGCCACTAAATAAATTAGTTGAACGGTGTTTCTAGCAAAGTATGTTCCCTTTTCAGCTGTTTTCTAAATTTAAACTCGATTACCTCGAAACCATGTTTTTTATTACTTGGGTACCATTATTTCCTATGTATTCCAAGACAACCAGTTGATTATTTTTTTCTTGTATTCTCCATAAATGCATACAACTACTGAAGCAGAATTAAAATTATGCACGTTAGAGCGTTTGCGTTACAAATTTTCAAAGGTGCAAATTAATTCAATATTTAGGCCCTAGTGGTAAAAAATTGACCAAAATTCTAATATTAGTGAGATTTAAATAAATCTACCTCAGTTAAAAGAGCGAAAATTTTGGAAAATTTTTAAATAATAAAAATTATATATGCCATAGAGTTTCTTTCTATAGTCACTAGAGGGGAATCTGGCGCTAGTGTCCGGGGCTCCTTCAGCCATGGCCTCCGAGATGGCAGGCGCGCGGCGTGTTTCTCTCCGGCCGTCCCAATCGCACGGAGAGAGAGTGTTTCCAGAAGTGGGCGTGGCGCGCTCTTTTCTCCGCACCGCGGCGCTCCCACAGAGGATAGAAAAACTGCCGCGCTGTTGCGCAGCTTGCTGTGGCGAAGAAAAAAATGGTTTTGCATTTTTATATAACCTCGCTTTCTGCCACGGTCTCCGCCGCCGCCGTGGATGGATGGATGGATGGATGCTATGAGCGTCCCCTTTAAAACGGGGCGGTGACATGTCTGCCACCAGCCTCGAAGAAAAAAAAAAAAAAAAGAAAAAAAGCTTCCTTGTTTCATGTTGGCCTAATACCTTATCTACATTGATTAAATCTATGTTATTATACCAAAAAATATAAATTCACGGTCCATCTCTCTGCCTCTTAAGGCAGAATGACCTTATTTTTCCCCCATTATTTATTTTTGTTCTTTATCTCTACTTTTCTGCCACCAATACTCTAACCGTCTCTTACTTATTTCTATCGCGGACGTGTTCAGCTTTCCATTGTTGTCCCTAAAACCCAAGGCTTCATGTAGACTCGTGCCCACACGTATACCTGGGTGAATATCGCCACATTCAATCAGTACATGTTCCATCGTTTCCTTAGTTCCCCCGCAGCATGTACATTGTTCTTCTTCGTTACTAAATCTCGCTTTATAACTACGCGTTCTAAGGCAGCCCGACCTTGCTTCAAACAGTAAAGCGCTTCCCCTTGAATTATCATAAAACCTTTCCCTCCTTATTTCGTTTTTTCCTTTTCGGTAGTTACTCAGAGCCGGCTTCTTTTCCATCGCTGTCATCCAATAAGTCCTCTCCGCCTCTCTGACCTTCCGCTTAATGCTCCTTGTTGCCATATCGCCCGCACTGCCAGCCGTATATTTACTGGTGAGCCTCCTAGTTCTTTTTCTCCACTGCGTGTCAACGCTTTTTCTATACAAATACCTGAAAACCTTCTCTGCCCATCTACTCTCCTTCATTTTCCTCAGCCTCTCTTCGAATCTCATTTTGCTCTGCGCTTCCCTCACTTCAAAGCCTGTCCATCCCATATCACCCTTTACCGCCTCATTTGTCGTCTTCCCGTGAGCGCCCAACGCGAGGCGGCCCACCGTCCTTTGATTTACATCCATTCCTGATTGCACCTCTGACTTCATGCACACCACTGAGTTCCCAAATGTAAGCCCCGGAACCATCACACCCTTCCACAGCCCTCGAAGCACCTCATACCTATTGTATCCCCATAAAGCTCTGTGCTTCATAATTGCAGCATTCCTCTTTCCCTTTGCTACCGATGCTTTCTCTTGTACCTCCATATATCTATCCCCCTCATTTACCCATACTCCGAGGTACTTGTACTCGCTTACCCTCGGTATTTTTTGGCCCTGTATTAATACCGTATGGTCTCCGTGATCATTGAATACCATCAATCCACATTTTGTTGCACTAAATCCTAGTCCTAGAGCCTCACACTCCCTTCCGCATATATCTGCCAGTCGCTGTATATCATCTTGACTGTCCGCAAATAAGACAATATCATCAGCATAAAATAGACCTGGAAGCTTCTGCTCAACCATCGCTCCGACCTGTTTGTGTGACAAATTAAATCCAATGTTGCTACCTTCTAGCGCTTTTTCCATCCTCGCCATGTACAGCATGAATAACAGCGGGGACAAAGGGCATCCCTGTCTCAGCCCCTTGCTAATTTCAACGCTGTCCTTGCTACTTATTCCTTCCCATTCTATACAAACTGTATTTCCTCGGTATATTTCCCTCAAAAGCTGTACACAGTCGTCACCTATGCCCACTTCCTTCAATATATCCCACAAAATTTCCTGATTAACGTTGTCATACGCCCCGGTGATATCTAGATAAGCTACGTATAAGGGCCTGTTTTCTATTTTAGATATTTCTATACACTGGGTAAGAACAAACAGATTATCGTCTAACCGCCTGTCGATTCGAAATCCATTCTGAAGTTCTCCCAAATATCATTTTGTTCTACCCACGCTTCTATTTTTAATTTTACTGCCTGCATCGCCAACCTGTATAGCACCGATGTAATTGTTAGCGGTCTATACGAGCGAATGTTATCCTTTTCTCCCTTGCCTTTATAGATTAAGTTCATTCTACTTTTTCTCCAACTGTCTGGTATTTCCCTCTCCTGTAAGCACTTTTCTACGGCTTTCAGCAGTGCTTCTTTAGTGTTATGCCCGAGTTCGTTAATGAGGCTGACGGGAACCCCCATCTAAGCCCGGAGTAGTGCGCTTAGGAATTTTTCCTTCGGCCTTCTTCCAATTGAAATTCTCTAGTACTACATCGTAATGCATAGTGCTAGTACTACATCCATCCATTCTCTAGTACTACATCGTAATGCATAGTGAATGCGCCCTCTCGCGGTAGCCGGGCGCGCGAGTCGAACACGTTGGTAGGGTGGCTAGAATGGGGAGGTGTGAAAAGCGAGCCGTGTTTTCCCTTGCCCGAAGGTGCCGCGTTGCGCGATCCCTCCGCTAGGTCGAGATATAGCGCGGCAGTCGGAGGCGCTGCCTGCCCGCATGGCGGATGGGGGAGACGGCAGTGTAAGCCGCTTGCGACGCGACGGAAGCTTGTCAGCTTCGTTGATGTGCACGTGCTTTTACGAGTTCCCTGTGTTAGTGTTCCTTGAGAGGAATGACCTGTACAAAAAAAGAAGAAACTCAGCGACCATCTTAACGGATTCGCGCAAACACCGTGTTTTGTGCCAGGCGCTGCAATTCGGTGTGCAGAACACGTGCGGAAAAAGTGTCACTTTCCCGTGCGCCGGCATGCAGACAGATTAGCAGTTTGGAAGCGGGCAATCCCAAAGGCCGACAGAGCGATATAGCAAGAATTCGGCCATCTGTGAAAAAACATTTTGACACAAGGTAAATGTACTGAACCCGTTCCGTTCAAGTGCTGCGAAGGTTTTTGCGTGCGTCTGTGACAAGCACGGGCAAGTGAAAAACGAATTAATCTTAACGTTTTATTTTCTTATTCTGTTTTATTTTATTTATTATACTTTCATCGTCAATAAAGAGCAACACAGCGATGCTCACCTTGTGTATTTAATCGCGGGCTACGCAGTTACAAAGCGCATTCTGCTATCGGGCTGCACACACTGCAAAAGTGCGTACATCGTGCTAATAGAAAGCACTGCATGACAGCTGCAAAGTCAGATAACTATCAAATGGGATATTTGAGGGCTGCTGTATCCTTCAAAGTTACTATACAACTTGATACAGATATATATGTAAAGCAGGCGTACACTCGTGTTCAGCACAGTGCGCTTGCATTCAAAGATAGTAGCCAGCTTGTTGCAGCTCTGTAAGGAGCGTGTTGCAGAAATTGGCTACGTCGAACATGTGAAGAATTGACAACATCAGTGGTCAAATTCTTTTGCATCACGATCGAGGGTTCATTTTCCTTTGAAGGGGCTCAACCAGGCATAAAGCGAGGACAAATAAAAAAAATTGAATACATGCGCATCACCTACAAGAGTATCCACCAGTGTGTTGCTCAGAAAATGATGCTAATTAAATTTTGTTGAATAATTGCTGTCTCAATTTCTATTCAACTTTGAGCATACTGGCTCCGTGACGGCGCGACCTCGAGTGTAATGCAAATTCAGCATTGAGTAAATGGCAAGGAACAAATGGACAAGGCAAGGCGCACTCTCGAGGCATACTTAGTAGTACGAGTAACTACAATGTATGAAAGGTTATCGCGTGATAATGTTAGAAAATGTCGTCAAAGATAACGCTCTTGCAGGAAGGAGGTTTCTTTCTCTTTTACTCCGTAAATATGTAGATAAAACTTATGAAGATGAAGATATTTTTGCCTTCATCAAACATGTAAACATTGGTTCATTCGAAATAACACTTCATCGAAGAATGGTTTCATTATGGAGGCTCGAATTATGCCTGGTTGTTGGCTGCCGAAAGCTTCGCACTAATGCCGTGATCTTTGAGTGAGACATAAGTGTATTGGCAATTCGTAAAAATGTTTATGTTGATAAAGCTCTTTCACTGGCGAAAATCCAGCAACGACCGACGCGAGTGCATGGTCGTTGGCAGGGGGCATTTCCCCCGCCTCACTGAAGCCACACCAGCGTTCCCCCACTCCACCATACGCGATGCAGCATGGGTTTGCACCCCTGAAGTCAAAATCCTGCCGACGCCCATGCGCGAATGCATTACCACAGCGCAAGCTGGCAGCGCCCCCGACTACAGCGCCACCGCTGCGGGATCGCGAATGGGGGCCAACTTAGAGCGACCGGTTTTCACACCTCCCAATTCTAGCCACCCTAACGTTGGTTTTGCTGGTGAGCGCGGCGCTTGGGACTGCAGGAACACGCCGCGCGCCAGCCATCTCGAAGGCCATGCTTCTGCCATACAGTTTCCTAAAGTTAACTAGAGGGGACTCTGGCGCTGCGATCGTTCAGCCACTACCTTATCAGCCACCATGGGCTAACCATGGTGCCTAGTCTTCATACTTGCGGGCTTCGAACGCACTTAGGCCTTTGTTTATTGCTGTGGTTTGGTTTTCTTTTGGGATAATAGAATGGATCATTGCGAACTTCGTGACCAGATGTGAATTGGTGAACCTAAAAAGGTTAAAGTGGTTAAGTGGAACTGCCCACTTTTGCTGAACTTCGTTTTGCGACAAAGCGGATGCAGGCGGCGCGGAGCCAAACGGAGCCGAAAGAACGTTGTTTAGACAAATCCGTGTACTACCGATCATTCCCATGCTATACCCAGCTATACCCATGCTGGCTGAAGCGCCATGCGTTGCAGCTCCCATAGACACTAGCGCCAGAGTTCCCTCTAGTAAGTATTGTAGGAAACTCTGTGCCTTCAGCGGCTCATGAGCCACCATGGGAATGATGGTAGGGTACCTTAATGGGGTCATGAAGCACCTCTTGGGCTTGTTGAAAAAACACATCCTGCGGAAAGCTGACACGGCTATGAACTCGCCGCGTAAAGGCTACAAGCGGAACGCGAAGTTGCTGTTTTCTCAGGCGCCCTCTTTTCAAACAGAGGCCGGTTCTCACTCTCGTCGGTGGGCGGGGCGTCTGCCGATTGACGTCACGATCTGCATCGCCGCGTCGCAAAAGACATAGCATCCTCATTGGCCGATAGCCGACGTAAGTCGAGAGCGGCGTTCGGATCAGATGCGCTTCTTGCCACGGGTTGCCGCCACTTGCCGGCGCCGCACTCCTCAGTACACGGTAGCCGCGCTCGCGCACGTGAATCACAGCGGGAGAGCGATCGCGTTTCATGACGCGCGCTGACGTAACTTCTTTCCCCCGTGCCATCCCTCCCCGTGTAGCTTCCAGTGCGCTCGTCGCCACGAGAAAAGAGAGAAAGCGCTGAGAGCGTGCGCCCAAACCCCGTAACTCCGCTCATTCATGACGGTTTCGAGAAATTTTTGCGGCAATCGATTCGGGAGGCAGTAAACTCCGATACTGAGGTCATTAGATCATTACTTGGAAAAGTGATTCATGACCCCTTTAATGATGGCATGTACAGGCTTCGGATCTACTTCGGATGGCTGTCGTTCTTGAGATTCGCGACGCTTGTTTGCCGAGTGCAAAACAAAGTGATATGAAGTTATTTCCAATTAAAACTTGCTTTATTCTTTTGTACGTAAAACTTAATGCGCGAAGTTTGCGTGGCCGTGAGATGGAAGTGAAACCCGGACGAATTCAACCACCAGAGTATCCATTGCTCTACAAATGTGTTCCAGGTTTGGTGTCACGATATAATGAATTATTTTTTTATAACACTTAAAACAAACACGCTTGTTTTCCCCTCGAAAGTATGCATTATCTCAGTATAATAAAAAGTTGGGCGAGTTGGTGTTGGTTCATATATGCATTATCTATTTATGGAAATAACAATACTGTATTGAGTGAGACGCCCCGCCACGGTGGTCTAGTGGTTATGGCACTCGACTGCTGACCTAAAGGTCGCGGGATCGAATCCCGGCTGCGGCGGCTGCATTTTCGATGGAGGCGAAAATGTTTGAGGCCCGTGTACTTAGATTTAGGTGCACGTTAAAGAACCCCAGGTAGTCGAAATTTCCGCAGCCCTCCACTACGGCGTCTCATAATCATACCGTGGTTTTGGGACGTTAAACCCCAGATATTATTATTATTATTGTACTGAGTGAGAAGTTAACGTATCGTCTGTTGCGATGCCAGGTGCGTGTGTCGAAGTGGTCTGCCCCCAACGCATATCTATCGTTTTGTTGTGAAGTCAGAGAAGCGTGACGATGCGTCTACTTAGCTTCGCCGTCGTTTATTCGCACTCGATTTGAACGGGTTTTGACAAGTAGCGCTTATCAAAAAACGTGAACTCTGTGAACTTTCCTGCACTGGCATGGGAAGCTACATCTATGCGCAGCGGTAAGTGCACGACGCTTTGCTAAAACTGTCAAATACAACCTGTAAAGCTGCAACGTCGCAGCAAACCAAGAAACCTAGCGGTCTTCAGCTTCTCTGAACAACAAAGTCACTGCTTGAGTAGTTTGCAATGCACCCCACTGCCCACACCTCGTAAAGAACGAAACTGAAACTGTAGAAATCCGTAGACAGTTCGCTAGCTAACGCACTCCAATCCGAAGCCTGTACTTCCCATCATTCCCATGGTGGTTGAACGATCGCAGCGTGTATGAAACTCTATGACCAGAACCACGGCCGCTGGATGAAAATGCGCTTTTTTATACAGCGGCCGCGCCAGAGCAAAGCAACGTCGACGGTGCTGCCGCGGGTCTATGCGGAGATGTCATCGGTGATCTCGAAGGCCACAATTGAATGGCGGAGCGCCGGTTTCGTAATGCACTTGGCAACGCCACACTCGCCGGTTAGGTAACGACATTTTAATCCGAGCAAGGATCCAAAGATGCATTTCTATTAGATACATGTCACCAAATAATAGCACGCGGAGAAATTCTCCTAAGCTCTCCGGGCCGCATGCAGCACTCACTTGATGGCGACTACTTCACCGCGCTGCACCTCACAGCTTCGTGACGCCCACCGGTTGAGTAGCACGTAGTCGGAGAACTCTTCGGGCACCGGGTTTAGCTCCGGCTGCATGGATACCCCTTCAACCTTGGCGACGTACGCGACACAGTCGACAAACGCCACGGCCACGGGAAAGCCGAACGCGGCGCGACGAAGCACCAGTAAAAGCCGCTGACGCCACATCGCTGCTCCTCGGAAATCTAGCTAGACCCACAGAAAGCTGTTCGGCTCAACATCACCGCGGTGTTGTTCGCACAACGAACGACACCCGTTCGCTGCATCAGCTGGAAGCTGCCATTTTGTTCGACGGCACTGCTGCCGTCCATGTCGATCCCACTACCACATGTGCGAAAACGAAACCTCCGTAGGTGCCTAAGTCTTCTAACATATAGAACACGACCACTGGATGAAAAAGATCCAGGAAGTTGTTCACCGTGGTTCCGTGCACAGTAAACGCGCATCGCAACCTTCTTTGTCATCTATAATACTCATCTACTGCTTTAGTACTGCTTTCCACGCCGTTTTTATCCGACACCGTGTCATTCTGTGCATGCAAAGGGCATGAGCTCTCCCGCAACCGAGCTGTGGGGCGTAGGGATGGTCGATTAAAGTTTTTAATCAATTAATCGTTAACCGTTCGTCGATTTAGCCTTTCATCGATTATTAAATTATTTATATGTGATGTTTTAATCGATTAATCTACATTTTTTGTGGGTGCTTTAAAAAAGATATCTCATTGTTTGAGATGCATTTTGATCTGACCGAAGTCTTTCTACCAGACGCGTTAGAGATCACATGTGCGCATTTGCGCCCTTTGCGCCTTCGTGAGAATTCGCACTTTCACCCAATGTATGGTAGCTCACCATACCCAATGGTTACAGGGGGCCCGTCGTATTTGGGTGATGTCACGGATTGAAGGATCTGTGGCCATCATCCATGGACGATTCGGCCGCAGGTCGTATTTCCTCGAAGCCTGCCTCCTCGAGCGCACGGAAATCGGAGGCGTTGTCGGCTGCCACACTGGTCGAAAAGGCGCACCGGAAAGATGCAGCGCGTGGCAAAATCCCGCGAAAGGCAAAGCAGAGACGAGGAGGAGGAAGAAGTAAATAAGACGCTCGTAGTCGAAGGGACGCAATCTTTTCTCCGTTTGTACGTTAGATATTGTGGAAGCCTTCGATAATACTATAATTGCAGACTGACGCGATCTCTTTTTTGAGGTCACCCATGAGAGATTGCACAGCCACATACTGGCCTCAAACAGACCACTTATTATTATTATTATTATTATTATTATTATTATTATTATTATTATTATTATTATTATTATTATTATTATTATTATTATTATTATTATTATTATTATCTGGTGTCTTACGTCCCAAAACCACCCCGTTTTGGAGGGCTCCGGAAACTTCGACCACCTGGGGTTCTTAAATGTGCACTTAAAATCTAAGTGCACGCCCCTCAAGCATTTTCGCTTCCACCGAAAAAGCGGCTGCCGTGGCCAGGATTCAATCCGGCGACCTTCGGGCCAGCAGTCGAGCCCCGTAACCACTAGACCACCGTGGAGCCCGAACTGTCAGCGTGTCATGTATCAGACATTAGAAAATAAAAACGAAAGAAAGGAGAACTTTAAGGGCTCGTTTTTCTTTGTTAAGCCCAAAGAAAAACATATATACCCCATACAGTGGACTAGGGGATGACCGCCGCTGCAGCTCAGTTGGTAGATCAACGGACGTGTTATTCGAAGGTCGCAGGTTCGGTCTCTGCCAACGGCAAGTTTCCTTTTCGTCCACTTTACTTTCTTCACATTTACATCATAGTTACTGCAAATAACATCCCCTATACTTTCCTTGGCTTTTTTGTCTGTTAGTTCTCATTACAACACATTGTATTTCGCGACTGCCCTTTCGCGTAACAGCAGTACATGGGGGCCTCTATAGGCTGGCTGACGCGGTGTTGGGGTGGGGGGGTGCTGCTGTAATCGATTAATCGATGAGTTTTAATCGATTAACTGAAAGGCGAAAATCGATTGCGATTAATTGATTAACGGTGCGCCTTTAATCGATTAATCGTTCATCGATTTTACCATCCCTAGTGGGGCGTCGTTTATAAATAGTGCGCGGCCATTACGTTTATGTGGCTTATGGTGAGCGCTCGAGATAATGAGCATTCTTGAACATATTCGAAAAACAGTGCAAACACGACGCGGACACACAAGAAGCAGGGAAACCGTAGCGCTGACTCGCAAGTCGCAACTGAATGTTTACTGGAAGTACATGTGCAGAAAATTTTACTGTCGCCATCACACCCATGTGACCATTCTAGCGCAAAAGACGACTAACGAGCATCTATATTGATTACGAAAAAAAAAAAATGCGAGACAGACCACGTGACATCCCAAGGAAGGAAGTGTAATGATACCGTACTTTCTAAAAATGCCAGCTCGCTGTGCTGTAAGACAGTGGAAGGTACGCTGACACATATTGCTCACCCCTTTTCTCTAATGTTGTAACTTGATCTCGATGTACAAAGAGGACCTCATGCCGCTTCATGAAGCATAGGAGAGCAATTATAGGCGTGCACATGGGTTCCTCTTGAGGGGGGGGGGGGGGAGAAGGAGGAGAAGGTTCGTCGCAGCGTCCCCCCCCCCCCATTATGTCAATGTGTGGGGCTGACTTTGCGCCCCCCCCCCTCTTAGGTGAATAAGGGGCGCCTCCCCCCCATGCACACGCCTATGGGGGAGCAATGGCACTAGTTCCTTGGGCTGTTTGCGTCTGCTGGGCTCGTTCGACATGTCAGTAAGCGGCATCTGTGTACCAGCAGATGTCCAACTAAGAGGGGGGGGGGGGGTTGAGGAGGTTCGGACACCCCCCGAAATTTTTTCATGCTTTAACTTTTCAGGTGACACTAAAATACTTGCACGCCTTCACAGAGACCACAAATTTGCCAAACGTAGCCGTTCTACACACAAACACCCCCCGAAAAAAATTCCTGGGTACGGCGCCTGCTATGTGTGGTTCGATACAGCCCTTCCGCAGCCACTCAAGACGGATGTGCATGGCGACAAGCGCGACTTTATGACGATCATCTGCAGGTGTGAAGCACGCCTAGTGTGGCACGGCCGCGAGCGTGCGGTCTAGCCCGGCCGGTTCGTCGCAGCGGCCCCCCTCCAAATTATGTCAATGTATGGCGCTGACATTGCGGCCCCCATCCCTATTATGTCAATGTGTGGGGAAATTTGCGGCCCCCCTGCCCCCGCCTATGCGGCAGACAATTACGGCACCAAAATCGGTTGTTGTGATCACATAACAGCTTTCGCTGTAAAAAAGTCACGCCACCAAAAGGAAAGACGAATGCCGCAATAATGAAGCACAGAGCGTTATGGGAATACAAGTACGAGGTGCTTCAAGGTTTGTGGAAAAGTGTAACGGTTCCGGGACTTACATTTGGGAACAGTTTGCATGAAGAGAGGTACAATCGGGACTAGATGTGAACCAAAGGACTATTTCGCGCTGGGCGCTCACGGGAAGACGACTAATGAGGAGGCTGTAAAGGGATGGACAAGTTTTGAGAGCGAAGCAAGCAAAATGAGGTTCGATGAGAGGAAGGAATATGAAGGACTGTAGATGGGCAGAGAAAGCAATATTTGTACAGGAAGAGCATGCACTCACAGTGAGGCAGTGTAAGGGAAACGAAGAGCGTTAAGCGAAAAGTTATAGCTAGAGAGGTGGAGAGGATTTATTAGATAGCATGCGATCCCTAGCAAAAATTCCCAATAAAAAACCAATAGCCTATTGGGTTATTGACACCTATTGGTCTATTGGTTCTATAGGTCTATTGGAAATAGTATTTGGCTATTGGTCTATTGGTTCTATATCAGCCTACTGGACCTTATTGGTGTTATTGGTCTCTATTAGCCAATTGGAATTATTGGCCTATTGGTTCTGTATTTGTCCGCTGGCATTGTATTAGTTGTTGTATTTGCCCACTTCTCAGCCCCATTAGAATTAGTCTTGCGCAAGTGTTTTATGGGTGTCTTGTCGCATGCAGAAGGCCCACACTGTGGCAGCGCCCCTGCAATGATAATCACAGTGGATGAATGGAGACATATGGTTCAAATATATTCTCATAATCAAAACTACAAGTGCTTCTTCGGCCCTTGATGATGTTGGCGATCTTGCGGGCCTCATCCGCACTCGAGGAAGTGCCTGAAAGATTCTGTACAATAAACAGAGCCATGAAATCAGAAAACAGTAACACATGTTTAATTAAAGTTTACCTTCAAAGCAATGTATAGAAAGTAGACGGCACAGTGAGAAATTATCTAGACCATTAATTCACTGCACATGTTCACAATGTTGCAGGAGCTGAACTATAGCAAAAAACTGAGTGAAATATTACACACCCAACTGTGGCTTATTGCGTGGAAGAAAACAGTATATTCGGCAAAATTTTGCGGCAAAAAAGGAAGGAAAAGAAAGGGGCAAATTTTTTTTAAAAAATTAAGCAGCACCTTATCCCGTTTACACGCTTGCGTCCTGTGTTTTTTGAGCTGTACCCAAGAATGAACTGCAAACTCGTCCTTAAATTACAGCAAACTCAATAATCACTTACTATCTGTGACGTGCTCTTATTCACGATGGTGGTGCGACTATCATACTAGAGCGTGCCACTAAATCTCAACTTAAGATGGCATGAAATAAATTAAGCTAGGGTAGATTCACGATGAGGCAACGGTAATATGTAGACAGTAAGTAAAGGCAGCCTAGATCCATATCGTTGCAAGCCGAACACAGCAGTCAGGCTGCAATGAGTTGGAATATAACACACGTGCTGCATGTTACGTGCTTATGCAATTAAGCCAACAACATTAATAACCCACTCCTGCGATAGCCCTAATTGGGCTGCAGTATATAAAAATAAAAATATGAAATAAAAATCGCACCAGTGCGGTACATATGCTATGCACATTTTGTATAATGAATTATCATGTGGCCTTCTGTGGTTATTGTAACATTATGTCGAACAAGTATGATAAGCCGATTGGCGCGCACTACAACACACAAACAGCATCGACTAGAGCGTTTTACTATGAGGCGATAAACGCGTTTTCGGCTTAACACGCACGTTGTAAATACTTACAAAGGACTTGCGAGACTCCAACTACACTCACGAGCAGGGCGCCTGTCCTTTACCTCTAATCTATGCTACGTTTTTTTGTGCATACTGACAAACACAAAAAACAAACTGCAATAATATATGCGCTCAATCATTCAACTTCTGAGAGCGTGTGGACTTGCAATCGAGGCGTTGCTGGTCTCGCTGTCATCAAATACCGGAGACAAAGGACGAGGGACTTGTTTTCCCGACCTTTCAGCTTCGTCCCAAGTTTGAATACAAAAAAAAGGTGATATCAAATAAATACTAAATAGGAGTAACTACCATGCCCACTCAACTCACCAAACAATCGGAGCACATGGGCCTTGTTGCTCGTCTTGCCATTATTCTTGGTGCCACTTTGTAGAGTCGAAATCGGTCGAAATCGGTCAAAATCCAAGACATTTATGGCTCAGAACGTCTCCATCTGGTGCACGCTGAACACAGTCTTCACGTTATCGTCGCGGAAGCACACTAAAGCAAACATCGTGTAAGCAGGCTTACGTGAAGCATCGAGATCACACAAAGCGCGCGCTATGGCGACAGACACAACGTTTTGGCTTAGCTTGGCCGCAGGCTGGCTTGTCTTCGTATCGGCCGAGCGCGGATGGCGCGCCAAACGCACGGTCGTCGCGTTTGCAGATCCACAATTCTTTCTCCTGTATCTTTACAGCACTACTTATATTGCTTAGCATAAATAGTTATAAACTTTACATATTATCCAAAGCTTATCTTAAAGCTTAGCACATGGCTTAGCCTGCTTAACCAAAGGAACGTGTAAAAAAAATGTTCACACATGCAGCGTCGCCACGCCGCGCACTGCCGCGCACCGTCTCACTTTTTTTTTTTTGTTCGTCACCTGGCTGGTTCTATGCCGGTTGTGATCTCATGGCGGTTTCTTTATTATTATTCTGTGGTGTCTGTGTTGTCGATTCCTTCGCAAGTTCTTCTTTAGCGTGTTTTACTATAGTGCCCGTTTACCGCACGGCATGTACGGAGACACCGTACCGCCGTGGTCGACACGCAGCCTTTTTATATAACTCTTTTAGTCGCGTGAGTTGCTAACTGCACACGGTGTCTCACGGTGTACGATTAAGCTCAATCGGGATCAGACTTATCAAAAGTGAATTGATCCCGTCTGCAGCTTGCGTATATAGCCAATCATGATCAAGAAATTTGATCGGGATCGGGTCCGACGCGCTCAATCAGTCATAAGATGTTATAAACAGCTACCAATAGGCGGTAGCTGTTTGAACAATAAAACTCCTGTTGGCCTTATACATCTTCTGTTAGTACATTAAGAAACCAATAGGAGTACTTATTTGACCAATACAACTCCTATTGGCCCAATAAGTCACCGATAGGCAGCACCGATTTGACCAATACAACTCCTATTGGTCCAATAAGACACCAAAAGGCAGCCCCTATTTGACCAATACAACTTCTATTGGTCTAATAAGACACCAATAGGTGGTGGCTGTTGGTGTCTATTGGTACCCATAGAAGTCTTATACAACCAATACAGCTCCAATAGATGTCCTATAGAACCAATAGTGATTTCCTATTGGACCAATAGGAAATCCTATTGGCATTTTTGCTAGGGAAAACACAGCTCAGAGTAACTATACCGTAAAATGTCGAGCAAGCGCCCCCCCCCCCCCCCCTCCTACGGTGAAGGATATAATCCGACGGGATTTGAGGGGGGGGGGGGGGCGCTTGCTCGGTCCCGTACCGAAATTCAATATGGCGGCCGGAGAGCCGCTAAAAATAAAAAAAATGTTCATCCATATTTCTAATGAAATGCTTGATTTATTTACTGTTTTTATTCCCCGTCGTCACGGTCAAACCACTGAAGCAGCGACCGGTTTGACCGATATACGACCAGCCACTATGACAGCGGAATTTCATAAACATTAGATACGCATTCAGTGTACTCATTCGTGTGGTTCTTTTTACACAAACGATGCTCGTCTTGAAAAAAAAGTGGCCGCAGGGGAGGGGGCGCTTGCTCGGTCACTGCGGCGCTTATTTCAGGTCTCCCGAAAAAGGGAGGGGGGCTTGCTCGGCATTTTACGGTACCGAAAGGGCAAAGACGAAATAAGGAGGGAGGCAAACTGTTTAAAGCGAGGTTGGGTTGCCTTAGAACGCGTAGTTATAAAGCGAAAAAAATATACAGCCAACCACAAAAGTTTACGGACCACACGCGCGCGTGGCCAACAGCCTCTTCATGACATTTCCGCTACGTCAGCGGCGATCGACAGTAGCGCTACGCCCAAGCCGCATCCATGGTCCATCTGTTTTCTCACTGGGTACTTCAGGCACGCGGCTTGTCGTCCATCCGTAGTTCTGATATGTGGCGTCGTCACGCTCAGAATCAAGTGAGGTCTAAAACAATTAATCAATGCTCAAACTGGGTTAAAATAAACTAACGAGGTCTAAAATTATATAATTAACAGAAATAACCAAGAAGTAATCGCAATAATTAACTTAAAATCACTGAAAACCCTTCGGAAACATGCGGTTGACTCCTGCGCCGTGTAAGAGAGGGTGCCACCGCCTCACAAAGTGCACAATTTCTCCTCCCCCGGCGCTTCGCCGTCTCTGAAGGGAGAAACAACTTGCTGGAACTCGCTGTAGACGCCATGTATCTAAACTTCCGTAACAAGCAGGAAGTGGTAAAGCGCATCAAAAAGTAGCATGCATGTCGCGGAAGAGTTTGTGAACCTACCGAACAAGGTTCTACTTGTGCCGGGGAAACCCTACAGGGTTACGTAAAACGGCGATGTCATCGACAGTTTGGTAAACGGAGCAGCGGGAACTCTACGAAGTGGAATGGCCGGGTGCCGGGAGAGTATTTCGGCCGCGCGTTAAAAAAGTGCGGCCGGTGCGGCCAGGCCCCGGAAAGTCTCAAGTTCTCGCGATCGCCGCAGAGGGCGAAAAAATCGACCGCGGCGAGTTCCATCGATATGCGCGCAGAGTGGAGCTACTGACTCCTCTTTTAGCGGTCGGCTATCTTAGTTTGCATTTTCCCTGCTAGGGGCGCTAAACCACCCAAATTTTAGCGGAAGGTCAGAGAGGCGGAGAGGACTTATTGGATGGCAGCGATGGAAAAGAAGCCGGCTCTGAGTAACTACCGAAAGGGAAAAAACGAAATAAGGAGGGAAAGGTTTTATGATAATTCAAGGGGAAGCGCTTTACTGTTTGAAGCAAGGTCGGGCTGCCTTAGAACGCGTAGTTATAAAGCGAGATTCAGTAACGAAGAAGAACAATGTACATGCTGCGGGGGAACTAAGGAAACGATGGAACATGTACTGATTGAATGTGGCGATATTCACCCAGGTATACGTGTGGGCACGAGTCTACATGAAGCCTTAGGTTTTAGGGACAACAATGGAAAGCCGAACACGTCCGCGATAGAAATAAGTAAGAGACGGTTAGAGTATTGGTGGCAGAAAAGTAGAGATAAAGAACAAAAATAAATAATAGGGGGAAAAATAAGGTCATTCTGCCTTAAGAGGCAGAGAGATAGACCGTGAATTTATATTTATTTGGTATAATAACATAGATTTAATCAATGTAAATAAGGTATTAGGCCAACATAAAACAAGGAAGGCTTTTTTTTTTTTTTTTTTTTCTCCGAGCCTGGTGGCAGACATGTCACCGCCCCGTTACAAAGGGGACGCTCATAGCATCCATCCATCCTTTACACTTTAAGAAATTGTTTTGCGCAAGCCAATGAATCATTCAAACATGTTATTTTGCTTTGAATAGCTAGAGAGTTACTTATGTTTATACTTAATATGTATAGCTGCTTTTTAATTAAAGTGTCAACGTTTTAGGACTTCAGTGATGACTAACTGGACCAAAATCCAATTTGTATCCATCTTTTCCGTGGCCGTTGGCGTTCAAATTGTTCGGCGGCAACGTAAATGCGGAAGCACCTTTCGCTTCAGTTCGCAGACGCCCTTTTATCTTTACAGCAATAGTAGCTGACTCAGTTTACCGGCGAATTTAGGAATGCCGCAGCGATCGAGATCGAGGGGTACGTTTCACGCTTTCATGGAGTCGATCTGTTGATTCCGCACCGTAAACAGGTAAGCCGGCGTCAGTTATGCTCTTGTTCAATGGTCCGTCGTCGTTTCTTTGACATTTATTACATCAACTAATATATTGCTATAATGACGAATACATAAACCACATATTGTTCAGTGTCAGCTCTGCATTGCCGTGTAACTTGCACACGCGACACGTCTGGTTTGTGATTTCGGTGTACTGTACCTAAAGGGATTGAGGCAATTTGAAGTGGCTATGCGTGCAGCGTTTCTAATAATCGAGCACAAGTTTTTTAAAAGAGATTTTATATCCGCGAGGGGCGCGAACAGCGGTGATTATTGAACGTAATGGTAATCGCATTAGGTGAAAGAGAACGTTCTTTGGAGTTCTTCATGAATGATTAGATTGTGTTAAACATTTAGATTATTATCAGCAGTCCTTAAAGTCAAGGGGGCTTAAAGTTAATGCGGTCTCTGGGGGTCTCATACCCCTCCACCGATATTGAGATCTAAGACTTATCTCGCCAGAATGTAGGGGTGTGTGTGTGTTGGGACCGTCGAGATTGTTCAGAAACTCTTATCATTCCTTGGTTTCACGATTACTATAAAATTTAAATTTTGTAACGAATTTTGCCTGATGAGTATTTTGTACCTTCCACCCTGTAACGGCAGTGGTTTCGCGAATAATATTTCTTATGTCACAAGTGTCGAAGCTTCGTTTCGCTGCTTCCATAGATGGTAATTTTCATTGTTTACTTGATTGAAAGTGTGTATTTCAACTGATGTGTTTTTTTCTAAAGCGGATAGAGAATTAATGTAATGATGTGTACTTTCAGAATACCAAGATTTCCCCGACTTCTCTCCAGAGCTCTCAGCATCAAGGCGTGAGACCAGTAAGCGGGAGCTTTCCAAAAATAAAGCACAATGCCATTGCTCCTGCTTAAATTTATATAGTGATATACAGCATTCTTTTCCAGTGCCCCTCAATATCTCTCCACCAATACAACAGCCAGCATCCCAGGGGGCACAGGAGCCATTGCCAACAGCACCAACTACACAGAGTAGGTATTCTTCCTCTTATTAAAGCAAGATTAATGCAAGATTACATAGTAATTCCAGTAAGTGTGTCTTCATTCTACGAAACAAAAAGGAATTATTCCCACATGCGTCCCCAATATATAAATATTGGCACTACAACTGGTTAATGATACAGCTCATTACATTAAATAGATGCTTTCATTGCAACGCGGCTCGAGCTTGGAGCTGCGGCACCTTCTCGGCCCGTGGCAAGACAGCAGTTGTGCGATGCGCAGCACAAAAGCGCTGTTGGCGTTTTTGAAGAACACTCAGCTCAGCCAAAGCCTGTGAAGGACTCTTCTTATGTATATATGTGTGTTTGTGACTGTATGTACTATTTGTGTGTATATGGTGTATATGTGATCATTGTATATACCATAATCACCCGACACCTGGAGTAGCAAGCCAGGCGACAAACCAGGCTAACCTCTCCGGGCATTTCATTAAAGAATCTTATCTCTCTCTCATTAAATAAACGCCCTTTTGTTTTAACGTTTTACTATCTGCCACTGGGTGTGTGCCTACTTTTGGCCAGTCATATACGTGGCTGTGTGACAAAAAATACACTTTGCCTGTGTTTATTTTGTTCTCATAACATGCAAAAATACCATATTAGCCTTTTACACTAGCCTGACCTGGTATTTCAATTTGGGCACAGCTTGCAAATTTTGTAAGGGATGCACACAAAATTCCAGGTAATAATACGTTGCATTAAAATACAAATGTACGTGTTTCTAGTGTACCAAACTTAGCAAACCATTTAACCAAAGTGTAACTTTTAAAGCCTCTTGCTTAGACTTAACATTAGTGATGTGGCTTTTTGATTTTCCAGGAACCCCAAGAGCCAGGACCAGGACCCGGAAGGTGCTCACTCCACGTTCTATGAAGAGGCTTCAGCGCTACTGGGACGACAACTCCCACCTCCATCAAATTGTCGCAAGACTTAAAAAGTCCAAGAAACCAATTGCATCTCATGTGCAGCTTCTTCTTGAAGCAGGCAGGTACCTAAAGAAGGATTTTTTGGAAATTCTAAGAGTGCAAATGCATCTGCAACCACTGAAAAAACATGGGAGACGATGGCCGATGCAACTTAGACAGTTTGCCCTCAGTGTTTACTTTTTGCAAGCCCTGAGGCATATAAATATCTATCAAAGGTACTAAGTAGGGGTGTGCGAATAGTGAAATTTCATCTCGAATCGAATAGTGCCGCATAGTGGCCGAAAATATCGAATAGTATCGAAGCGTGCACTGTCAGTAACGACAAGAGAAAGGAAAAATCAAGAAAGCTACGGCGTGGTGACAGGTTTGTTACGTGCTTGTTCGGGAGTTTTTTTTTTTTTTTCAAGTATTATGGGCGCGCAACCATGTTGATAGAAGAGCTGCCATTCCAGTTAGCCGTGCCACTCTTAACCACTTGGGCAACAGAGGGTGGTGGTACGGTAGCTAGTTTTTTTTTGTATAATTGTACAATATGGCTCATCTGACAACGGTCACGTTATTGTGCTCCATGGCCATGCTCTGGGCCCAAAAATCTTCAGGCGCCCGTTCACAGCAGCGTTTTGTTTGGGCACCGGAACGATGGGAGTTTCTGAACGAGTGGTGCAGTACGGCAGTGGCGAATGTGCAGCGTGATCAAATTTTCACATGTGAAGCCAATCCTCAAGGGTTTCGCATGCCAAATTCGGGACGTTCTACGGCACTTGCGGCATACGCGACCGAACTATTCAAAAGTCCGTACCTTCGTTTCGGAAGTGAAGTTGAGAAGGGCTTGCCACTTTTCTTGTCTTTCTCTTTTTTTTCGTGCTGAAATAACATAACCTCCTCTAAGGTAAACACGTGCTCATTTTCGAACCAGGAAATTGGTGAAAGTTTTAACGAAGGCCTATTGTAACGACGTTAGCGTTAGTTTTAGCCACCCCACCTTCAGCAAGTTGCACCATTGGCCTTTGTCGCGTTTTAGATATTCGTACTGTCGAATTATTCGAAAGTTTGAATACTAGCTATTCGAAAGTCGAATTGAATTATTCGATTAGTTAGTATTCGATTCGAATTCGAAACTCGAATATTCGCACACCCCTAGTACCGAGCCTTCCCACAGTGAAGTCCTGAAGGACGTGGCTGTCGGCCGTAAATATAAAGACAGGAGTTCTTCCTCAGATTCTCGAGTTATTCAAAGAAAAGGCAAGAAAAAAAATTGGGAAATTCAAGACAGAGCTTGCTGCCTAATTTTTGACAAAATTTCATTAAAAAGAAATCTATGACCCTAAGGAAGACATCATACATGGATATGTTGATAATGCCAGAGAAAGAACAAATGGCACAGCGCACACTGCAGCACTTGTGGTCTCTGGGATAGCGAAGAAATGGATACAGCCAGTAGCCTTTTTGAGAAGAGAGGGGACAGTTCGCGCAGATCCCGGTTTTAATGTCATTGAAAAAGCTAATCATTGAGCTAAAGGCATGTGGCCTCTTCGTCAAAGCATTGGTTTGTGACCAGGATAGCAGCAATTGCGTTATTGCAAGGACACTGGGTGTGAGCCCTGACAGGCCTTTCTTTATTGCTGATAAATAGGAGATTTCCTTCATTTTTGACGTCCCCCACCTGTTGAAATGTATGAGGAATAATCTGAGGAAGCATGATATTCCTATTGGTGATAAGGTTGCTTCCTGGGGGCATATTAAGATTTGTATGAATCAACACATCACCTGAAACTAAAATACCTACCTAAACTCACTGAGGGCACATCTATGAAAGTGCATTTGGTAACATGAAAGTAAAGTGGGTGCTCAGCAACAGTGTCTATCTAGCAATAGAAGCATTCATAGCATTTAATGTTCTCCACCAGAAGCCACCAGCACAGCTGAGTTTGTTGTGAAAATAGATCAGATTGATTCATTAAACAGTTCTTGTGTAAAGATAGCTGAGAGAAAAATGAGGTATACAATTAATACTTCTACAGGGTACATTGAATTCGTGCATTCTTGGATTACATGGATTAAATCTTGGATATTCAAAGAACCTAGGCAACCAAGAACCATTTAGGGCTGGCAGGTGACAATTAAAGTGGTTTGTATGTTGTGGGCAGATCTGCAGGAATCCTATAACTTCAAGTTTTTGCTCGCTCGTCGTCTGAATCAGGATTCCTTGGAGAACTTGTTTGGGATCGTTCGGCAGCAGTACAGCTGTAACGAGACTGCAAACACATTTCAATTCACTGCCGGTCTCAGGCATATCATTGTCGGGAAGCTCTTCAAGCTTTCAGATGGCAGCAGCTGCCAAGCAGATAAGGCTGTTCTTCTAACTGAGCTAAAGAAATTAAGACTCGATCAAGAAAGTCCTACTGTGGCCGACACCTTCAGCTCAAACCTTTCAGACGCCGTAGAACCAGCAGATGTACTTGAATCAAACATAGTTTGTTACGTGTCAGGATACCTATAGTACAAGCATTTCTGAAAAAAGCACCATGCTTACAGTGCAAGGATCTCTTGAAAGACAAAAGCCAAGATTTGTATTCACCAAACCAAATCTCCATGATGTTCAAAGCAGTGGAGATGCAGGACAAGACTCTAGTTAATTTAACAGTGCCCACAGAAGCAGCTTTCAATTTTGTCAGAAAATTGGAAGAAGCATTATCTGTTCAAATAGGTGCTGTAGCACACTTGAGAGGGGTGTCAGAGAAACTGCTTCGTATTATGATGGAGGTGACCAATGGCCCATTTTGCAGTGCTCACTGTCGCAAATTGTTTCTGCAAATGTTTGTACTAGGGGTGTACGAATTGTGAAATTTCACCTCAAATCGAATCGAATAGTGGCCAAAAATATCGAATAGTATACTTACACAAAATGTGTACCGCCAGTTACGGCAAGACAAAGGACAAATCAGGGACGCTACGGCGTGCCGACAGTTTCATTACGCACTTGTTTGAGAGCGGCTTTTGTTTCAGTTTCTATGGGCGCGCAAGCATGTTGATAGAAGAGCCGCCATTCCAGTCAGCAGCGCCACTCCAAACCTCCTAAAGACTAACAGAGGGGGGTACAGTGGCTAGTTTTTTCCCCATGGTCGCGCAATACGGCTCATCTGACAACTGTAATGTTGTGCTTCATCGCCATGGGTGCTCCGTGCCCAAAAATCTTCGGGCGCCCGTTCACAGCAGCGTTTCAACTGCGTGCCGCAACGATGGAAGTTTCTGAACGAGTGGTTTGGTGTGGCAGTGGCGACTGGCCAGCGTGAACAAACTTTTACAAGCAAAGCCAATGACCGAGGGTTTCGCAGGTCAAAGTCGGGACGTTTTACGGCACTTGCAGCATACGCGACCGAACTGCGCAAGAAGTCCGTGCCTTCGTTTTGGGAACGAAGTTGTGAAGGGCTTGACAGTATTCTCATGTGTTTTCCTACGTGCGGAAATGACAATCTCTTTTAAGATGAGCGTGCGCTCGCTTTTGAACCAGGATGTCAGTGAAAGTTTTAACGGAAGGCCTAGTGTAACGACGTTAGCGTTAGCTTTTGCCACCCCACCCTAACCAAGCTGCACCATTGGCCTTTGTCGCGCTTTAGATATTTGTCCTGTCGAATTATTCGAATACTAGCTATTCGAAAGTCGAATCAAATTATTCAATTAGGTACTATTCGATTCGAATTCGACACTCGAATATTCGCACACCCCTAGTTTGTACATATTAGGATTCTCTGGTATTTGGAATTCAAAAACAGAGAATTAAGCCAGGCAAAAACTTGGAAGTCTGCTGCAAAAATTGACTTAGCAGTTCAAGACTATTGTTTTTGTGCTCATACACTGCTGTGTTATAATTGTTCTAAGCAAAAAGGATCAGCAATCCGAGGAGCTCATGACTTGGTTGTACAATTTTACTTGTTGTCCATGTGTTTACAAGCAATGTACTGATATTTCCTACAGTATTGTTGTGACCATAAAGTGTTTGTTATGTATCTGTGTTGTGAATTAAGCTGGTTATTACAATGTGGGAACGCACAGAATGATTAAACCATACCTATTAATTTCTGGGCACTTGCCGTGCTGTCAAGTGGGCTCTTTACCAAGGTTGGAATTTTCCCAGCCCACTTGTCTGCGGTCAGCTGCAAGCTGAAACAAATTTTGTGCTACTCCGAGCCATTACTTGCCTCTTTGGACACAACTTAGCCGATTGCCTCTGCAGAGAGAAACTAGACGTTAGGATAATTTTTCATCCAGGGCGAATTTATTATAGGTTCGCTCCACCAGTTAAAATAGTTTTGAATCCATAGAAATTTATTATATGAATTGTTCTTGGAGAATTACGTGCTGAAACCACGATGCGATTATGACGCGCATCATAGTGGGCACTCCGCATCAGTTTTGACCACCTGGGGCTCTTTATGTGCACCTTAATGTAAGTACACGTGTTTTCGGTTTTCACACCCCACCGAAATGCCCGTCACAGCGGCCGCATCCATTTTGTCGCCTAGTTTGCCGCCTGCTATGCTAAACTTGTCAAGAAACAAGCCGGTAGTAAGGAAAATACGGATTCGGGTGGTTTCACAATGTGAAGTCAAAAGGTCGAGAGAAGTGAGTTTTGCCAGCCACTGAGTTTTGCGCTGCAAGCTATCGTATTCTCTGCGCAAGGCCACCGGCCAGGTGATGTCCCAAAGAGGCTGCATAAAATTGGCACGAGGAAATAGGGAAATAATTAAAGTGTACGTACACGAGCGTATACATACGTTTCGTAGCTCTTGCTCGTGCGTTCGCGCTTTATGAGCCACTACTTCACGATGTAACCGCGTTGTTTGCTTGTGTGAACGCTCAGTGGTGTACTTTGTCTTGTAATGATTTATGAATATGCAATAAAACATTATCAGGCTTACACATCGCCGGTGTTGTGTGCGTTAATGCCAGTTGAGGCATTGGCGTCTCCTGGCACCTTCGTAGCATTTCACACAGTTGGGGCACGGGATACACACGAAAGACGGTTCAGAAGATTCATTACGACACTCGCAGGGCTCGGTAAGTGAACAAAACGTGGCATATACATTTATTTCTTTTGTACGAGCACGGGCGACCGGAGCGCACTGCACAGCAACCAAAAACGAGCGACGGCAGCCATATTGCATAAAGCTCATTTCCGTTTCCTGTTGTACAACGGCATCTCTTGGTCGGCTACTTTAGTTCACAACGCCACCGCTACCCTTATTTCCGTTGCACTGTCAAAGGTACAGTTTCCCTTCTCTAAGTGTATGGGTGTTCTCTGGTGCGGCCCTCTGGCGGGGGTCTGGCCGTTGCCAGGCGAGCGAGACCGGCGAGACGGAGACGCGTAGACGCGGTGGCTCCGGCCATCGTATCGATAGTATGCGCTCCCCTTTTGCGGTAGTGTTATGTTATTTCGGCAGAGTAAAAAGCTGGGCTTGGTGTTCCCTGACTACTGTGCGATGGAGTTAGGAGAGGCCAGGATAGACGCACATCATTATCTTTGTTTATTGCTAGCGTGCATGCTTGTTGTTGACATCCGACCGTCAGTTCGTACGTGTTGCATATCGTGCTTTAATTGTGGTGTTAATTCTAATGCGGCCGGAATGCTCGCACTGAGCTTACAAGAGTGTCCCCTACCTCTAGGCCGCACACCTTGATTTAACAGCACTAACATTGTTTCATTTCGTTGTTGCTGCAAGTATAAATTCTGAGTGAACAAAGCAGTACAAAAGCGTGCACTGTCGGCGCAGAGCATTACGACGTTCGGCGACGAGTATGGCGAGTACGAACAAGGTTCTGTCTTCGGGAGAAGAAGCGGCGCGGCGGGAAATATGATGGGAATTCGCTAGAGCATATGGGCCCAACGATGACGGGCCGACCCCGAGTTTCGAGTGAGAGAGGCGTGTCGCCGGAACTGCACGACAAAACTCGTCGGGAAGAGAGACGTCGGCCGCCCAGCAACGAAGGGAATCCGATCCTGACTTGCGAGTGGCCAAAGCAGGAGCTCACGGACCGTTTAGCGGCGTCATATTATCATCGCTGTATCGACAGCTAAAATAGTACTTAGTAAAAAACGCACCCCAAAGCCAAGGAAAAGGCACCAGCTCCGCAGTTTCATCAGTCTTCGCGACGCCAAGTCAGTGAAGCTGTGCTAAATTTTACCCTTGAATGTTGCATTTGTGCGCTGTGACGTGCAGCTCATGCAGTCACTGCTTCATCGCAATGCCCATTGAATACGTTGTAATACCAAAGGAAACATGGCAACCCACCGCCGGTCGGAGTGCCGCCGCGGCCGCGTCTTCGTCGTCTAGGCAACCGCGACCGCCGCGCGCGGAGCAGCTCTGTGTACCACGTGACTTTTTTAACGCGCGGCCGAAATACTCTTCCCTGGGTGCCCTTGTTACCCTCTTCCTCGGGTTTCAGAGTTGTGGGCCGCATTTTTTTTTTTTTTTAACGCCACGCGCTCCGCAGCAGCTGCGGCTTCGTGCTGCTGTCTCGAGAGCAGTCTATGGCATAACTGTTATAGGTTGCAATCTTTCCAACAAAGTGATACCTACGCAATGGCGCAACGTTCGAGGCACGTCGTGATCACTTCGATTCCGCTATCAATTAAGTAGAATTGTGACGGCTGTACTGCAGATAAGCGCTTCGTGGGAAAACTACGAATTGACAATGCACTGCACGGCAATAGAAAATTGAAAGACCTGTGCTGTGAATAAGCCCTATTTCCAGTCTTACGAGAAGCATCGTAAGGCATTATGTGCACTTTGTTGATGCCGTGGCTGATGACGATGATGCATTATGGCTGAGCCCTTCATAACAGGTTGGAAGCATTCAACGACCAACTCTTTACACATTTCGCATTGTATAACAACTGGCTGCTATTTTACTCTTCTATCACGTTATATTACATAGGTTAACGTGATTGCTAATTGACCGACCTCATGCCTGTGTAGGGTCTTTTAGCGAAGGCATTTCAAGCACAGGCGTGGCTCTGTGGTAGAATATTTGCCTGCCATGCCAGGGTTCAAATCCCATCCGATCCTGGATATTTCTTTCTCATTTCGTTTTTGTAGATGGTTATGGACACTGATGGCGCTGGACAACTCCGGCACCAAAATGGGCTGCTGTCATCTCATAACAGCTTTCGCTGTAAAATAAAAAGTGGAAAAACTGAGGTCACTCTGCCATAAAGCACGGAAAGTTGGGCTGTGAATTTACGTCTTTTTTTTTGTTTTTCAGAGACTTGAACTTATATGTATTGAAACATGAACATGGATACAGTAGGGTGCGTCCAGATAAGATCGAACACGAGGTCCCGGTCACCATTCCCGATTTTGATGACATTTACTGTAGGTCTAGGCATTACACCCAGAACAATGGTTTCGAAGTTAGTTTTGCGAAAAAAAATTGTTTGCCTGAAAAAAAAAATGTACAAATTTTGGTCGCAAAAACACTTTTCCGCGAATTTCGCAATTTCTGAGAGAGAGAGAGAGATGAAAAAAGGAAGGCCGGGAGGTTAACCAGATATTAGCATCTGGTTTGCTACCCAGCACTGGGGAGGGGAAATATGAATTTTGAGCGTACCTATAGGGAAAAAACGGCGCACTTCTTGGTCACAATATTTATTCCCCTCAAAGAACAAGTGGAATACAATCTTATGAGTATATTATTTTCTTTGCTTGTCAACGCACTTCTGCAGAAAAAAATCACAAACTTGGCAAATCGCACAAAATACCTCTATTTCAGGAATTTATTGCTGCAAGCAAGTTAAAGTTAGGATAATAAATATCGGTACATATTAACTTTGATACTTTCGCTCTCTTTTAAAATAATTTGCGTGGTTTTATCGCGCCCCGTTTTACTCGATAATGGGGCTGAAACGTAAGTGATTTACCAAAAACGCCGAAATTTGAAGTTTTCTCAAAAAGGCCGTTTTTAATTTTTTTTTAAAATCCCTCTGATTGAAGTCAAGGACGCCATCCATTCTGCGCAAAAAAAAAAAAAAAACGTTGCATTATTTTGGTTGCTAACAAATTATAGTGCGTGAAGTGTGACCAAGCCAGCCTAGCGGCCACGTCGTTCGTTATGTGCTTAAACTCGACGCATACAAGTTGTTAAATATACTTGTGCGTGACATAATCCCAAATCAGCAGCTCCACAGAAACAAATGCGCAGCCATGGGTGTCACTGTGCAGCAAGCTTTGTCTTGCGATAAGCCGCTTGACAAACCCGCAGCAGCGGCCGCTCGATGCTGCTGGCGCTCACATTATATGAGCGCCGCTTCGACTGCGGATGAGCACCATTTGCGCGCAAAACTATGCTCAGTGGACGAAAGAGAGAAGGAATGCATCACTGTGAAAGTTAAAGGCTGTTAAGTGCCAACAAATGTCATAATATGCAACGAAAACTCTGCCGACAATTTCACAGTGAGCGCCTTCAATACAGCACGCATGTGTTTTTCTTCCTGCTGTTACGCCCGCAGCCGCAAAATGTCGTGATCAACGCTCGACTGCGTTGAATATTCTATCTGCGGGCCCACAAGTGTTCTGGCACGAGATGGAGAACAACTGCAGTTTGAGTTGTTAGACCATCGGAAGCACGTATGACAGCTTTCTTTAGATGTCAATGGCTTTCTTTTGTGTCATACGTTGCTCACAGAATGTGATCTTTAGGCCATCAAAAGGGAGAAAGCAACACATGAGGGCACCACTGGACACAGTGGTGCGCTCACAACAGCCTTTAACTTTCACAGCGACGCATTCCTTCTCTCTTTCGTCCACTGAGCATAGTTTTGCGCGCAAATGGAGCTCATCTGCAGTCGAGGCGGCGCTCATATAATGTGAGCGCCAGCAGCTAGCCAGCAGCATCGAACGGCCGCTGCTGCGGGTTTGTCAAGCGGCTGATCGCAAGACAAAGCTTGCTGAACCATGACACCTGGCTGCGCGTTTGTTGCTGTGGAGCTGCTGATTTGGGATTATGTCACGCACAAGTATATTTAACAACTTATATGCGAGTTTAAGCACTTTGTGCCAGAACACCTGACCGAACGGGGAAGCGAATAAACACCTGCACTTCGTTGGAAGTCCACGGCATCGCGGTCAGCTAAAGTCCGAAAAATCTAGGGACTTTACGGTCAGCGTCTACAATGCGACCAAGCAAAGGGCCAGCACTTGCGACCTGGAAGCAGGGATTAAACCCCGCATGCTTTGTCTGCAATCGGGGAGCCCCGTCAACACCTGGGACCAAGGATAGCAATGCACCAGAGCGGCAACACCTGCACGGCAGACCGGATAGCAATGCACCGGGAGAGGACACGTCACAATGGACTGGGACCTTATTTAAGACCGGGCTGGTCCGTTGTCAGAGGAGACGCCCCAGCCGACTTGGTCGAGCTGGCAGGCACTGCTATAAACTGCTATAACCTGCTATAACCTGCCATAAACGTTGTTACTGCTTCATAAACGTTTCGCCTTGTTGCTCTGCTCCTCAGCGATAAGTCCAATCTTTGGCTACATCGGCTCGCCAGCCTCCCAGCTTTCAACGGCACGCAAACCCCCTTCGTAACAGCACATAACGAACGACGTGGCCGCTTGGCTTGGTCACACTTCACGCACTATAACTTGTTAGCAACCAAAATAATGCAACGGTTTTTGCGCAGAATGGTAGATGACGTCCTTGACTTCAATCAGAGGGATTTAGAAAAAAAAATTAAAAATGGCCTTTTTGAGAAAACTATTTTCAAAGTTCGGCGTTTTTGGTAAATCACTTACGTTTCAGCCCAAATATCAAGTAAAACGGAGCGCGATAAAACCACGCAAATTATTTTAAAAGAGAGCGAAAGTGTCAAAGCTAATACGTACCGATTTTTGTTATCCTCACTTTAACTTGCTTGCAGCAATAAATTCCTGAAATAATGGTATTTTGTGCGATTTGCCAAGTTTGTGATTTTTTTTCTTCAAAAGTGCGTTGACAAGCAAAGAGAATAATTTACTCACTTGTTCTTTGAGGAGAATAAACATTGTGACCAAGAAGTGCACCGTTCTTTCCCTAGGTGCGCTCAAAATTGCGAAATCGCGAAATTTGCGGAAAAGTGTTTTTTCCCGGCCAAAATTTGTATATTTTTTTCAGGCGAACAAAATTTTTTTTTCGCAAGACTAACTTCGAATCCAATGTTCTGGGTGTAATGCCTAGACCTATAGTAAATTTCATCAAAATCGGGAATGGTAACCGGGACCTCGAGTTCGATCTTATCTGGACACACCCAGTAACAGAGAACCTAAAATGTTTCTTATGAATATCAATCACTGTTTAAAAGAATTATGTTTCTAACAAATATAACAAAGATATTTTTTGTTTCAGATAAGTTTTCATCACAGAAAGCTTCCACTGTAAATAACTCACTTTATTGAAGTTTTGCACCACCAGTGATGCAGATTGTAGCTTTATACTGTTAATTTCAGTCTTTTCCTTTTCATCAGGAATGTTGCTCTAGTTGCTGTACACGAGACTAACGTGTGAAACAAGAACCTCCGAGCCACTAAACAAGCCGCTTGGGTTGATGAGCAAAATCACAGCATGCAGACACGTTTCACACATACTGAAAATGCCGAGACTTGGGCAAGGTTATGGGGGCCCTCCTTTGGACCTGCTGCTCAACTTCGTGCATTGTGCATGCACCAACTCTCGATTTGGTCAGTTTACAACTTGGCCACATGTGCTCCCACACACCAAGCAGAGTGAAGGCACGACAGCAACATGCAAAAACAAGACAGCCACAACTTGGGAAAGAAAAGTACTTGCAACACACACTCATTTCACACTACGTAGTACTTCATCAAACTCTCACACATACTCCAGACTTGCCGCATGCACATTAAGTATGTTGTAGCACCATTTAGACTTCTATGGCCTTAAGTTTCGCTGCAGCTTTTCAACAATACTAGTTCAGAGACTAGCCTTCTACTGCCAGCATGTATGCACAATGGAACAGACAAAAGAGAGGATTTTGCATAGTAAGTGCTGCTTTACCTGCTAATACGAGGACAGAAAATCATGCAACACGAGCGCTGGTCAGCGCTCGTGTTGTGTCGTCGTCTGTCGCTCGGTTTTCCACTACAAGATGCAATACCAACTAGCCCGGATCGCACCCCCATCCGCTGTTGCATTCAAGCCATGCCAAACCAACAGCCACAAACATCTAGACTTGAAGATCCAACAGTGCAGTTATATGACTAGTGCAAGTCAGCAGTTCCAGCATTTGGCCACCCCAGTGTGCACTGTTGTGCTGTATTCTAGCACAAGTTTCAAGCCAATGGCATGTAACAATAGTAGTACTTCAACTGTTCAGTGCATGTTCTTCAAGGAACTGCGAACTGTGCCTCTCATTTCTCATGACTTGCATATGCATCTGACAGTGTGCACATGCAGAAAGGAAATGAAAATATTCGATACATATATGCTGCTGTAGAATGATTGCGGTTTTCTTTTAAATGCAAAGTACATGAACACACATGAACAAAAAAAAAAAAATCAGGGTTAAGAGTTGCATAATGCTCACACATCTCAATCACAGAAGACCACCATGGAAGCACAAACACTGTGCTGGATGGCTTGTCAAAGGCACAGAGCTCGAGTAGCCATTTAAAGGATAGTCACATTTCTACATCACATGGGCAGGCACAAGGGAAAGTGGCACATGCCTTAGTTCCGGCAACCCACGCCATGTGCAACAGAGATGCCGTGGCACGCGAGGAGTGAATTAGAGGACACAAGGTGCCTTCTACAGATTGCTGTCAAGAGTTTCTAGCAGCCAGAAAAGCCTCGAGGAATTGGCTGCGCGAGTCTCTCACTTGGAACCGTGCATCAAACTGCTCTCCCCCTTCGAAGCTAATCCTCACACCAAAACCACACTTTCTGAACTCGTCCACGGACGTCACTGACGCCGGCCAGTGCTCGGGAAGCTGCACGTCCACCACGGGCAACTCAACATTCCAAGTCCTCTGTACTCGAAACGGCTGCACCGTATTGAAAACATCCTCAACCACTAACGCTATCTCTCTGCACACTACGAGCACATAGTGAACCGTTCCCGCATCAACACCGTTTGAGAGAATGCGTCCGCAGAACCGAACGTCGCCAGCAGTCGACGTTCCCACAGCCACAAGCTCCACGTGCCGCGGTGAGAACTTGTCCCGGCACTCCAGGCCAAAGGTGGCGGCAAACTGGCGCGTCAGGTAGTCCGTGTCCTCGGCTGAGGCAGGCATCAGGACGGTACAGGCCGCCCTGGACTGCAACTCCATTCGTAGCTCAATGTAGCTCCTGTGGGGGCCCCTGAGAAGACGCTCCATCTGCGAAGGCGCAACGGTCGTGCACTGTCCAAAGCGTGGCACCAATGCACCGCTGCTGCCTTGCACTTGCTCCAGCTCGAGCAGACTCAAACCGGCACAGTTGGCAACGATGCAGACTACACTGGTCGCAGCAGTCGGTGCCTCAATCCGCACGCACCAGGCGACCCATTCCGGTGCGTGGCCCTTGGCCTGGGCCTGTAACTGGTCCTGGAAGCTCGGCTGCTGAAGACCCGTCCGCAGAAGCCAGTCTGGCAGAGCGAGTTCACCCCGAGGCTTCCCTTGGTCCGAGTCACCTGGAGATATGGCCAACGTCGATACTGGCTGTACAAGGATTGGCTGCACGAATAACAGACAAGAAATCACTATTTTAGGATTACACAAATATAATGCCAGTTAAAAAAAATATTAGCGCAGCTTACACATAGTCATGCAAGGCTGGGTCACAGCAGAGCTGATGGACTAGAAGCAGAAGAGGAAGAAGATGAAGCAGATAACGAACGGAGCGCACGCCGATTCATGAAGATAGTTTTTCTACGCCACACGGCAAACTGTACTTGCTATGCTGTACTATACATGGCTATGCTTTCTCTCTCCTTTTTTTTTTCTATCTTCTTCTTCGTTGTGTATGTTCTTTTGTATCTCTTCCTCCCTCTGTCTATTTCTTTATCTGTCTTTTTCTCTCTTTCTTCACTTTTTTCTTTTTCTTTCTTTCTATGTCTGTTTCTTCATTTCTCTGTGTGGTCGGTCTCTCGCCTTCTATCTTCTTATCTGTTTCTTCCATTTGATATTTCTTTCTCTATCCCTCTCTCTCTCTCTGTAGTCAGTTTCCTGCCTTCTATCTTTGTTTCTTTCCTTTCTTTTTATCTATTTCTATCTATCTCTGTTTCTGTACTCACTCTCCCATTCTCCTTTCCCTTTTCCTAACCCTCACATCCCCCCACACTCACTTCCCCTTTCTCACCACCTTGCTGTACTATACCATGCAAGGCTATGCACTGCTCTGCCAGCGAGCCTGGATAGCCAAGCGGTTAGGGCACTCGTATTCGGATCGTGGGAGCGAGAGTTCGAATTTCGCCTCGGCAAACAAATTTTTTTCGCCAAGAATTTCTCTCTTCCTCTTCCTTTCTTTCTCTCTATACTCGTTCTCTCGCCCATCAGGTTATTGCATCCCTCGCCAGACAAGTCGGCACACATCTTCTGGTAGTGATGCAGAAGAAGAACAAGAGGACAAAGGCTGTGCGTGCCGGTTCATGACGATGATAATCTTCTATCTGCGACACATGGGCAACCTTGACCTTAACAACTCTGCTGTAAAAAAATTCCGGCTTCAGAACACAACTAGTTCTACCTACATTTGGTTTCTTCATGAAATGTAACACTTTTGTTTGTTTCTATGCAGTGAGCGCAATCACACAATTTTTATGCCTCCCTTTCAAACATGCTGCCCATGGTGCAGGCACCAGATGATACCACTGCGGCAATACGAAGCCACCTGAGCATGGAATCACTCTTCACTGAGCTGTTGTACTTGTGGGTGAGCACCAGACCACCTCATATAATTGAGACAGTGTGGTAAAACAAGAGATATTAGAAAAGGGTATGATCGAGGTACAGCATGAAGATATAGAGGTGCCCTCACAATAGTCCACGATCAAAAGTTCTTGTTAAAGGGACACTAAAGAGAAACAACGAATCGGTTTAGATCAATAAATTGTGCTCTGAGAACTCTAATGTCGTTAACTGCACCATAATTAATACAGGAGAAAATCAAGTTCAAAGTTTCATTTTTAAATTTCGCGCCGAAATCTCCCCGCGTGACGTCACGGATTTCAAAGTGTATATATCGTATTTCGGCGCCATTCACTCTACAAAATTACCCCAAACTTGGTATAATAAGTCTATGGCCCCCTCAGAGGACAATGTACTTCATTTTTACCGATTAGGAACTACATAGTCCCTAGTGGGCGCCATCAAAACATGTGGCGTCACGGCGAATGGTGTGGAAACTTCAAGGTGGCGTCACCACCCACATTTTATTTTTGCGCGTTTTCTCGCTTACTAAGCATCTTCTCGCAGCAAGCATGGTGTTTTTGGGATTGTGAAAGAGTACTTTACTCATATGAGAAAAATCGTTTTGCTCTTTAGTGTCCCTTTTATGATTTGGCTCAGAGCCTTCGTAACAAGGTGATTGCAAGCATGATTGACCAGTTGTATCCCAAGTTTGGGGTGAGAGGCACCAAAGTGCATTGGGGACCATTTTGAGTAGGCTTCCTGTATAGCAAGTAAAAAACAGGAAGAAAGAAGACCCACGTGGACGCACTTGGCGCTAAGTTCAAACAATGTTTTATGTACTACAGTAGAACCCCGCTGTTACGTTCCTCACTGCTGCGTTTTCCCGGCTGTTACGTCGTTTTCCGCCGGTCCCGGCATAGCTCCCATAGGATACAATGTATTGGGAACCCCGCTGTTACGTCATAACTGTCGGACCGTTCCCGTATGATACGTCGCGAAGTGCGCCCGGAGCCGACCGAGTGACTACCAAAGAGAGCGGCCATGGTGCATTTTCACGCAGCTTGGCCTCGTTTGACCGTAATATTAGCCGCATGAGAGGGGCAAGCAACAGAATCTTTCAATTGATGCAAACAAAAGCATGGCCTTCGAGATTCGAATTGCACAGATGGCGTCTATGACGTAACTGCTCGCGAAAGCAAGGCCTTCGAGATTGGCATTTACTATAGGCAAAAGCATAGCCTCTGAGATTTGCATTGCACAAACATGGCGTGTATGACGTAATTGCTTGCGAAAGCGAGGCCTTCGAGATTGGCATTCACTTCTGCCATCGCGTTGGCGTAGATAGCGTGGCTAGAATGGGGAGGTGTGATGACCGCGGCGGCGGCCTCTTGCCTAGCGAGGCCCCACTGCGCGTTCTCGCCGCTGGGGGGAAATTTGGCGCGTCCGTCTGGGGCGCCGTAAGGGCGCCGTTGGCATGTGCCGACTGTGAGCACTGTGAGCATGTGTTGCTCGTGTCTCGTAGGTAACGGAGTAGCACAAGTTAGCTGTCGCTGTTCGTGAAGTACGGCCTGTTTTTCTATCGCTTCCCGATTTCTTGAAGGAGATGGTGTCAGCGGATGTCGTCGATTTTTGAACCGCTCTGATGAATGGCGTCGACGGGAAAAAAAGAAACGCAGAGGTGGTGCTTTGTGCCAGGTTGCGACGGCGGCTACAAGTCCTGCGGTGAAAAACTCTCTTTCGTGCACCTGCCCGTAAGGATGAACTTGAGAAGTGGGCACGTGCCATACCAAGGGCCGACAAGCCACTGCATAAGAATTCTGCAGTTTGCGAAAGGCATTTTGACCCAAGGTACGTATGGAATTCGTACATGTTTAAGCATATAGAAAAGTTGAGGTTTCTACAAGTTAACACATTGGCGTGTTTAACGGCCTGGTGTGACACACGTGTCATGAGCAGCAGAACTGCAGTGGAAAGAGCCAGACTAATTCAGATGATAGGTTGCTCTTGATCTCGCATTGGCATTTTGCTCCACGTGGGCGCCTTTTGCGTTCCGCCTCCATCGACCCGCGGCTCGATGTGTGTCACCTAACGTTGCAGCACTTGCACATATTGTTTTGTTGCTTGGAAATCCGAAATGTCTTCATTACAGAGGCTGCGCTCACTTTTTATTATGTTTTTGCAGGTTTATCATGAGACACTACGCGCACGTTGTGAATGGAAAGGAGGTCCACATACCACGCGATGTGCCTGCCCTTAAGGAGAGTGCTATTCCAGCAATTTTCCCGAACCTTCCAAAGTACATGACGAGAACACTGCCAAAAGAGATGAAGAGGAAAATGGGACAGCGCTCTTCCGTGCCTGCAAAGAAGAGCCGCGAAGACATTGACGATTCAGCACGCGAATCGGTCCAGCTCACTCCTCATCACGAACTGGACATAGTCAACGATGAAGTACCTTGGAAACACTTCATTTTTGGTCTTCAACTACAATCGGGGTATTGCACGTCAGACGTTCCAAGCCAAAAACATAGCGAGTTACCAAACAGCTGAACATCATAAAAGCAAAGTACTTGCCTTCAACAAGATAGCTGTGTTTGAAATTGAAGAGCGAAATTCGCCCTCCTGTACCATTTTCCTGGCTGGTCACCTTCACTGTTGCGCACCTTTGAGTCTGAGGAAGAGGCCCAAGAGCTTCTGGTGTATGCACAAAAACTTTCTGTCTGTTGTGGAGTTGGAAAGACCAGCGAGTTTAAGCGATCAGATGTGTCTGACTGCACAACATTGTCAGCAAACGGCCTGTTCGCTGTGTGTGATGGATCTGTGTCGCGAGGTATGTTGTGTTTTGGTGCATACCTCTTGGGCATCGCTGTGCAAGATTATTTCATATACTTCACATGTCGCCAATTTTGGTGTCTATGCCGGCCCATATGCCTCAGCGGTGTTTGAAGTGCAGAAAAGTGAGGCGCGCTGTGTTGTGTAATGTTTTAATGTACTGTTTCCAATAAACTTATATCAAGCTACCAGTCTTTTATTGCATTCTTCTACCGAACTGCATAAAAATTGCATTGACTTCCGCTATTTAAACTACTATTACAATCGAAAATGTATAACAAATCTGCGAGCGACCCACGCAGGGTTGTTCCCACCTGCAGGTCTGCGCGAGGGATTCTTCTAAACTACTTTTCGCGTGACAAGCGCGCTCACTTCGCAAGAAGTGGCCGCGAAACCCGCACTCTGTATCGGCTGCGTGGTCAGCGCTTGTGGATTACCCGGCAAATTATAGCGCTGAACCATTTCATAAAGTTTCTCGACGTCAACATCATTAAAAACACTGCAGCGGTAAAACTCAGCGCGGTCGAATCATTTGCCCGCCCAGAGGCAAGCAGACGACGCGAGAAAAGCACAGCGCCCCCGCCATCAGCGCCACCGCGCGGCAGGAACGCGCTTTTGGACCAGCCTCCGGAGGCCGGTCATCACACCTCCCCATTCTAGCCACCCTAGCGTAGACTCATCATCATCGTTATTTGTCGGAGAACGGGAGGAGTTCGAGCTGGTTGGAGCTCGCATGGTCGTGCGTGCGGTTCGCGGTCGGACTCGCCGCGCCGGGCGTGATTGCGTGTGCTTAGTTCTTTCATGCCTACAGCTGTTGGTGTTAAAAAAAACACATACGTTGATTACATTTCTGTGGATGAGGCCGTCCTAAGCTCCGCGTTTCTATCCATCGACTAGATCGCGGCTGAGCGCGCCAATTTTCGAGCTGCTCGTAAGAATTGAAATAAAATTCTGTACCACTAAATATTTTGCCGTTTTTCCTGTTTTTCGGCTCTTACGTTTCTCGTCTCTTACGTTTATTTCCTACGGTCCCTTCAAAAACGTATCAGCGGGGTTCTACTGTATTATCGAAAACCAGACTGTACTTACATCCTTAGTCTCACTAGTCACAACGACATGAACATGTCAAACAATGTGAGAACTTTACAAAGTCATATTTCAGGCATGCACAGATATTGCAATTCTTTAACAGAAAGAGGCAACAGCAGCTTTCTGATACACATTTCCCCGACGGTACAGATCTGTTGATCCTCTGTATTATAAGACCAGTACGGTCACACTTGCTTCTACCTTTAAGCTTTATATCGTTGGGTAGTGCACAAACGAAGAAAACACGAAGGAAGAAGACTGGGCAAGCACTGGTCTAACAACTGAAAGACTATTTGAAAAAATTCATATGTATACAGAAAATGTAAACCACATACAAGCTTACGACTTATCAATGAAAAGAATCTCTTGTTCCGATAGGGACACCGACGGCTGACTTATGCAATTGGCATCGCACTTTGCCATGTGGTATGCCTCTGCTATCTCACGTGTGTAATCTTTGTCAACTGAAAGGGATGAGAACACTCTGGACAATGAAGTGCAAGAATCCCATCTGATGAAACTTTGCAGACATTATTTTTATCTTCATGCAGTCTGTCGTTAATGCATCTGCATGACTGCCTGACATAACACGTTCCACACATCTGTGATAGATAGCCGAAGTATTGCACTCTACAAATGTGTTCTTGTGTTCCACGTGGCAGCTTTTCTGCACAGGCTGGGATGTTTATTAGCTGCTATAAAAACCACATCAGTGTTACCTCACCATGCAGTGGTCTGCAGGCGGTGTAACAATCAGTGGATACAGGGAATAACTTGTTGTCACACATTCTAGAGAAAATTAATTGTGCGCCCACAAGATTGTGTACACCACACTTAAGTGCAACGTTACTGTATTATAGTGGCACCATTTGCAGTGATAAAGAAATGGTGCTCTTTTTGCTATGCCATTCCCATATTATTCTCAAGAATTTAACAGGCTGACAAGACTGCCGTTTTTTTTAAACCTTTAATCTGCCAATTCAAAACAACATCCACTCTTTTCAACCATGCTTACTCATTTAAAGTGCTCCATTCGAGCATTTGATAAAGCATACTTCATGTAGGGCTGTTACGCATATTGATGGAAAATTGGTAATGTAGCAATTACTGGGAAGTCAAAAGTTCGTTTTCTACTGATGGTGAAGAAAAGGGTTACATCACTGGAAAAATATGAGAAAAATTCTCTACTTGATTCGATTTTAAAGATTATTCTTCTCCACAGAGTTTCATACTATAAAACCTAGAGGGGAATCTGGTGCTAGTGTCCATGTGGGGCTCCTTGCACGGTGCTTCAACCACCATGGGAATGATGGGAAGTGCAGGCTTCGGATCTGCTTCGGATGGATTACGTTCTTAAGATTCACGGCACCTGTTTACAGAGCATAGAACAAAGTGATATGAACTTATTTCCAAATAAAACTTGCTCCATTCTTTCATATGTAAAACTTATTGCAGAAAGTGACCATGAGATTGAAGTGAAACCAATACAAATTCAACCATCAGGGTATTAGGGTCATTGCTCTGCAATTGTATTCCAGATTTGGCATCACCAAATAATGAATTATATTTTTTACAACAGTGAAAAGAAACATGCGTGTTTGTCTCTCAAAAGTACACACAATCTATTTATGGAAATAAAAATACTGTATATAGCGAGAAACACTAAACATATTTTCTGCCAGCGTGCGGAACAATCATGAGAGCAGCAGTACGTACGACCACAGAGCTAGCACAGACTCCAGAGGAAAAGCTCCCTATATCCGAACACAAGGGCTCCGGCCCCGGAGCACGAATTCTTGCGGAGGCGAAAGAGTGCTCGCTCGGGCATCCCAGTCGAGCACAGCCTTGACTGTTGTGTGAGTCCGCTAGCAGAGAAGGAAAAATGAGTGTGACGCACTCTCCGATGAAGCTCGCCAGTTAAAGGACATTTGGTACCGGTTCACCGCTTGCGCTTTGCACGCGAATAGGTGTGTATCTTAAGCTTCCTTGCTGGCTCCAAATTCGGTAAATTTAAGAGAGAATAAAGGAGTCACATACAGGGAAATTACGTGAGTGAAATATTCTGTGGAACTATAAATTTTTTACAAAGTGCACTCGATAGCTTAGGTTCCAACGAAGGAAGACTTACATGCCATTATTTTGTATTTAGGTTGTTTTTATTGCTGCTTTGCTTTCATACCTTTGATGAACGGCCACTGCTGGGAACCACTAGTTCCTGCAATAGTATCGCTTCGGGTGCTCGACGATCCTTAGGACGCTGCTAAATAACGAAATGCATTGAATGCATGTTAAAAAGAGAGGGCGTGCAAACACCGACAAGTCGAGACACCACAAACGAAGTGCAGTGAATGCACTTCGCCTATGCCTACATCCTGTGGGTCGACTTTAAATAAAGCTTGCCATAATGCTGCCATTTTCTATGTCACTCTCCGATATAAGTGCTTCTTGCAAACATAGTCAGGAGTCGTGAGCTCTAGATCTTTTCTTGGTATTGCGCGAGCCTACCCTTTGAACCTCACCGGGTCACTCGGAACTTGGAAGGTAATTATCTTCTCCTTGCAGGATGTGTAGCCACTGTTGCAGTTCTGCTGGACACATTTGTACCCCATCACACAGAATCACTGATGGACGTCCTGGAAAGCGCTCGTCTTTGTTGAAGTGTGAAAAGCGTGCGCCGAGAGCGAGAAGCCAGCACTACCGGTGCAACACAGAAGCCCGCGAGAGTGCTAAAGAGACAGCAAGTAGGGCTGGGCAAAGATACTTTGAAATTGTATTGCGATACGATACAAGATACTCGGGCAAGAAGTATTTGAGATACAGATACAAAATACTTCCGAAATGATTGTATCCGATACAATACTTACCAAGTGTATCTTAAGATACTTCGATGCATTTGCAAATTTGATGTTATATATCAATATAATGAAGCAGCAAACACCTATTACAAAAATGACTGCTTGAAAATTTAAGTGCGAGCACCTTTGATTAAGTTTAATCGAATATCTGTTCGTATCCCAAAAGTCCTGTCTTTCTTGCTCAAGGTGTACATTTCATTCCCAAACAACTTATTGGGATTTGTTTGGCTGCTTAAGATAATACAGTCGAACCCGTTTATAACGAACTCGAAAGTATCGCGAAAAGTGGTCGTTATATCAGTAGTTCGTTGTATATGGACTCGCCCTTAAAAACGTGCGCTTAGCGGCCAAGCCGTTTTTTTTTTTTCTTTGCACTTTTATTAAAGTGCTAACAACCCCTTCGGTGACAAAACTAAGCCTTTTCGCGTCGTGAAGCGACGCCCGCTGCGTGCTCACGAGTGAATTAACCGCCTTTACAATGAGCTGACACCGTTTCACCGAAGCGCGGTACCGCGATGTGGAGCCGATCGTCCCCGACTAGTTGCGTGCAGCGCGTCACCTACTCGGCTCGCGGAGTCACTGCCGGGCCGCTTGCTGTATGCCGTATGCGCGCGCTTGTACGTTCTTCGTGCTTGCTTCACTCCGGACCGTGCACGGGTGCGGCGACTAGCCTCTTCGTTCAACGCGGCGAAAACAAGCATTTTGCAAGCAACGCGCACTCTACGTCTCCGCGATGCTCTCGCGGCCCTGCACGACGATGCGCGGCGCACTTGATTTGTCACCTAGTCAAACACGCAGTATACGCTCGCTGTCAGTGCATCGACGTTTCTCGGTACCCGCGGTAACGACAACGGTACCCGCGGTAACAACAGCGAGCAACTTTAAAGCGACGCGCACTTTAAAGCGGTCTCGCACGACGCGGCGAACTTGCGAACGGCAGCATGGCGCGCTCGTACCGCCGTCAATCCGCAGTGTGCGGCGCACGCCACACGCGCAGCCGAGCAGATACCTACAGATGACTGCGATAAGGTTGTCGGCTGTAAGTCATAATGGCACGTTCATCGACGGCTGCCATCTGATGCTTATCCGCGAAGGCATCGCCGCGATCGCGCGGAAGTCGTAATCACCGATCGACCGGTCTCTGCCGTTACCGATAAGACGGACGACCTTTCGCGGCACATTGTGGCGTCAACGAGTTTAGGGACGCAGTGAACCTTTTTGCGATGGAAAGTTATCGCGGTTTCCTTGCATTTATGCCTTCTTGCGTTCCAAGGCATTGTTTGGTTCATCGCAGGCGGTCGTAGCTGCAGAGAACGGCGTCAGGAAAGGTTACTTGCGAAAGCTGACCGCAAGGCTTCATGCTGCCTACTATTTTTTTTTTTTTCCTCACTGCCATTCTGCCACGGAAGAAACGTCTGGAAAGTGAGCGACCTCGCCCATACCACTGGCCCGACCTCGCTCGCAGCGTCCGAAATCTGCGTGCGGTGCTCGCCGATCAGGGATATCTTAGTCGCAAGTAAATCCGCCTCTTTCATTTTCCTGTGCTGCCCTCTGCCGTTTTGGTAGAGTTTGGTAGGGGCCGGGACAACCGGCATTGCCAGAAGCAAAGCCTCCGAGATGAAGAGACGTTTCGCGACTTTTCCGCTTGGGGAGAGCGCATGCGCACGGGCGTCGTGAAAAAGGCAGATTGAAGCGGGGCACGCGAGAGCGCGCGCCCCTGTCACGCTTTAGAAGGCATGTTTTAACTTTTTTTCGCTTCGTGTGCGCCATATTTTTACCGCGACCGCGTCTGAAGTGTTCGTTGTAAAAGTAGGAGGCTTTGAAAAATGTTCGCTATATGTGGACGCAGCTTCAATGGTTAGCATAGGAAAATCGTAAGTGCACCCAAAATATGGTCGTTATAACCGATAGATCGTTATATCTGGGATCGTTATAAGTGGGTTCGACTGTAGCTCCTTATATGCTGCGCTGTCAGTGGTTTTTGCTTGACATTTTCATAATTGATGGATGCCGCTGCTCTACTTGCCGACCAGCTAGCGGGTTGTCATCTACTTACAAAAACGTCAATAGGAGGCCTCCGAACGATGGCGCAAGTACAGCTGTGCAGTCTTACCTTGTCCGTAAGGGCATCACCTTATTCGCAATAACGGGTCCCCCAACAGGTGTAGAGCTGCCACGACGCATAGCGATATTTTTTGGGACGTGCATGTGTATGCATTGATGATATAAAACTGCAATAATTTTTAATATTCTACTTATCTGCTGGTGCAGAGCACTCGTTCACAACATGTTCACTAGCGTGAGATCTTTCAACATTTCTTCTCAGAGAAGTTGCGCAGCTCAGAAACGTCTCAGATGTATCGCATCGACATAAAACAATGCTAGATAATACTGCTATTCACACTATTGGCAATAGTAGTTCAGACTACTTGGTGATTTGTCACAGTAAAAGAAAAACTTTAGGGTGACCTAAAAAAGGAAAACAAATATATCTAAGTCAAATACAAAACGGTTCCGAATAAGCAATCAATGAATAGGTATACAGGTGATTCACGTAACTAGAACCAAGTATATAAAAAAAGGTTAACCGTGACTGAATGAAACCGACTACATATGGTTTACCGTCATGTGGCACTCGTTATGGTAATTTTTATATTGCACTTATTCGGTTGATTAACTAAGATCAATTATGCAACATTTTTAATACCATTCCCTTTAGGGCCAAGTGCATTTTGTCACATCGTATAGGACATTCCAAAACGACTGATGCAATTTTTTTGTGGCGACACACATTCTGCGTGGGATCTTTTTCAGTTTTTTAAAGAAAGCCCTCGAAATATGAAATAAAAACACAAAACTGTGCCGATTCGCTACGGTACTGCAGCGCTCTTAACTGTGCTTCGAGCAAAACAACCGGTGCACAGACCTTCAGCCAACGGTTCTCACTGTCGGTGGCATTTGCTTGCTGTGTGCGGCCATCAAAAATGTTCACACACTGCGAAGCTGATGCCTACAGCTGCGTTCGCTCATTTCGCCTTGGTCTACGCGCTAGTTGATTCGCTCGAAGCACACTTGAGAGTGCATGGTAGCGCACGAGGGCAGTCACGTGGTCATATATCGTGGGCTTCCTTTAAAAATCACTATACAGCTGGTACGTTGCAAACAAAAAATGCGATCGGTCATTTTCAAATTCGCTTCATGAGCTTGCCAAACGCCCTTGGCCCTAAAGTGAATGTTAAAAATGTTGCTAAAAGTGAATATTAAAAGTGTTGCATAATCGATCTTAGTTAATTAACAACACGTACTTGTGGGCTAGTTGGTTGGTCAGCGCTTGTGTCATCCTTTTTTTCGTGTTTTGTGTTTCTGTCTTAACCCGGTGTGCGCTGCCGTTTATCGTGAAAATTAATTAACAAGTTAAGCCCAGTATAAAAATACCTAACGAGCACCAGATGACTGCGAACCATGTCACTGGTTTCGTTCCGTTGATGTTAACCACATATTTGTAGATATTTGGTTCTAGTTACGTGAAACATTCTGTACAAACACAATAAAGGCAGCACACCTAAGCACAATGACAGTCACACATGATGTATAGTCAATTTAGATGTTAAGGTCAGACAACAGAAAACTCAGTGCCTATGGGAAATTGCATAAAACGGCTCTTGCGACACTCGTGAGAAAAACTGAGTACTTGGCTTTATGCTTCTCGAATTCCCTTCCTAACATCCTTAAGGCTTTTCCTTAAAATTTGGATTATTACAATGACAACTCAGTGTCGCTATTTTACTAAGTCGTACGCAGAATTTTTGTTACTGCATATCCCAGGCACACCCAGATTATTTGACCTGTTTCTTAAACATTGTTTTGACATTATAGTAAACTCAAATGGAACATAGATATGTAAATACTAGTAGGGATGGCGCAGACAGGTAACAATTAGGAATAAAGCAGAGAAGGTTTTTGGGAGCCGGTTACAGAAGACATATTGCAGTAACAAAACATCCAAAAACTATATACAGTAGACTCTCAATAAACGAAACTCTCTTAAATGAAATTGCTGCTTAAATGGAACAACTGCCTCTAACATGATTGGTTTTGTGCTTGAATTCTGCACCCCTCTTCATCTCTCAGTAAACGAAACTCCTGTTAAATGAAACATATTTTCCTGGTCCCTTCAGCTTTCATTTAACAGGAGTCTACTGTACAAGCTTGTTAATGTATGGAATGCCAACTGGTAATAATAATTTTGAAATATAACGTCACAAAACCACGAGATGATTATGAAGGACGACGTAGTAGAGGGCTCCACAAATTTAGACCACCTGGGGTTCTTTAGGGTGCACCATAAAGTACATGGTCCTCAAGCATTTCGCTTTCATCAAAATGCGTCTGCCGCAGCCAGGATTCGATCCCACCACATTTGGGTGAGCAATCGAAAACAATAGCCACTAGACCACCGTGGCAGGTAGGATGCCAATGCAGGACGGCAAAGGGAGCACCTGTACTAACAATCAAATTATGATTAAAATAACTCCTTAAATAATTAGCAGGACTAGCAAAGATGCAGCTAGTGCAACAAAATATCTTCTGTTACGTAAATCTTTGTTCGATTGCATCTAGCATCGGTACGGGAGGTGCAACGGTTGTTAGAATCTCATTTGCATATAAGTCCATCTCATCGCGTGTAAGTCAAACTTACATACACGAGATCTTTCTAATCGCCGATGTGTGAAAGCCGCGTTACACAAAGCAAACCCATTCTTGAATTCTTCGGATTTCTTAATGAAGCACCACGCAATGAAAATTCGAAAATGATATATAGCGGCATAACAATTTGCACGAATGACGCCGCACGAATTGAAGTTCGCGGCACAGTATAGTGGCTATGAGCAAGTGCCATGGCACCGACTCGAATAAAAAGAAAGAAAATATCGAGAAAGCAAAAAGACGTTCGCATCACCATGAGCTTTCGCCATGACTGCTGCATGTTCCATGCAGACCTAGCGATTTTCTATAAATTATCTTGTATCCTAAGATACACGATACATTATGGAATGTATCTGAGATACAGATAAAGATGCTCATCTTGCGAGACGTATTGCGATACAAATACAAGATACCCAAAGAGTATCTGAGATAGTATCTAAGATACATGCATCTTCGTTACTGCCCAGCACTGACAGCAAGTCTGCAGATCGCGAAAGCTTGCCCTCCCAAGGCCACCCAAGCACACATGCGTACAACATGTGAGCGAGGCCCATGTGGATGCGGCAGACGTAGTCTGTTCAGGAACCACTATTAGTAGCTCATTTCAAGCGTTAATTGTACGTCCAATAATTAGGACAGTATCTATTAAAAACTGCAGCTAAAATGTCTGTCACCTGTGTTATCGATACTACAAACTGATATCTGGAAATTTTACGTTATACGAGACGGTATAGCGATTTTTATGCGTCGCGTCCATAGAAATACACGTCAATGATGGCAACACGCCGGAAGCGTCATCTGTCGGGCTGCGGCGAAAACCGCATTTGCTCAGAGGCGCTATCGCACCGCCCTTGCGCGCTGCAGCAGCCTAGCAGATTCTCCTCCTCAAATACTTTTTCCCCGTGGATCTGCCATTGCTGCCATTACACTACCATGCGAGCGTTGCCAGCCTCTGAGATGCATGCTAGGCTTGATGGTGGTGTTGAGTTCCTCATAATTACTTTAAGTTTCTCATAATTACGTGAAGGTTACGTGAAGTAGGGCTGTAAGTACGAGTCAACAGAAAGCACAAACGACGATGCACTGTGACTCAAAACTCAGTCACAAGACGTGCAATTGGCTGCAATTTCGAACTCATGTGGATATGGTGGCGCCATCTAGCAAAAGTACCTGCAAACACATCTTCCTGCGCCATGAGTCCGATGCACAGTAATTTGTCTAAATAGTAGGGGTGTGCGAATGTTCTAAAGTTCCGAATATTCGTCGAATATTACATTCGAAATATTCGTATTCGATTCGAAAATCGTGTATTCGAAAACTTCGAATATTCGAAAAATTCGAATATGTGATTCGATTATCATGCATAAAATAACTCGTCTTCCACATTTCTGCTGCATTCGTATCGCTAAAAACGTTGCCGAGAGGAGCGATAAACATCCTAAGTACACGGAGGCACGATATCTGCCTGCGACGAGCGCCCCAATACGTATGATTTATTGCTGGTGCATCTCCGACGTGCAGCGCTGCTGGCGATCATGTAACCGTACATTTTGAATATTATGCGGCCGTAACGTGCCGCACTACCACTCGTTTACTATGCGGGACCACTTTTTAAGAAAGACAGTGACCCACGTGACGGGTGGCGGACTGTTCAGATACCCCAGTCTGGGAAAGCTTTGCCCCACGTAACTCCCTATACCAGCCACTTCTGTTCCAAGCGAGCATGCCTTTTCAGTGGCAGGGGGGGGGGTTGTCTCTGTTAGAAGGGAGCGCCTGCTGCCTGATCATGTGGAGCAACTCATATTTCTTCATGATAACATGTATTTATTACTTTCATTGTGCCGTGATATTTGCTTGTGTTGTGATGTGCATTGTGCTAGCCTAGTCATTGTGTTCTGGAGATAGCAGTGTATGTTGTGCTGCCAGTCAGGCTGTTAATGTTTTTTTTTTTCAAATAGCTACATGTTCAATAAAATGTTGTTACTGTGGAGGCATTTTTCCTTTGATATTCGATATTCGATTCGATATTCGAAGGTGGATATTCGTATTCTATTCGTATTCGAAAAATTTGATATTCGCACACCCCTACTAAATAGCCTTGAATATTAAAAAAAATCTTTTAAATAATCATTAAACACTGCCCACATGTTTCTAAGTTGTCAAACTGCCCGCGTTTGATTTATATTGCCAGCATTACTAATATTAAATGGTGCTAACTTTAGCCAATCTGTAAATAAATTGAAAAGGTGCTCTGTGGCCCAGCCTTTTCTCCAAAGTCTGTACTAATTCTATGCGTACAACGCATCTCTCACTCCGCTGTAAAGCTGATTTAGCGGAGCATGGCGGTGCGTTCACTTTGCTTCGTCGTCGTTTTGCAGTCAAGTTTGTGGCGTCTTAGCAAGACGAGCTTATCAAAAAACGTGAAATCTATGCAGAACCCCACACTGGCTTGGGACGCTACATCAGTGTGAAGTGGCGGGTGAACAACACTTTGCTAAAACTGTCAAATACAACGTGTAAGCAGCAAACCAAGAAACACAGTGTGCTCCAGCCACTTTCAACAACAGAGGCACCGCTTTAGTGCTCTGCACCACACCCCAACATGTACCCACATCAAAGAACACTGTAGGCATTGCAGAAGGATACAGCTAGTGCGCAAAGAACGAAACTGACACCGTAGAAAAAGATCCATTGACAGTTCACTAGCTAACGCAATCCATTCCGAAGCCTGCACTTCCCATCATTTCCATGGTGGTCGAACGATCGCAGCACCACATTCCCCTCTAGGTTATAGTATGAAACTATGCTCATCACACACCCCTACACTGCCTCAATGTGCTCACCTGCCCCTGTTGGTTCATGCGATTAAAGAGTCTCAGCCAGTCCGTGCCTCCCAGGGTTCGCATTGTGGCCACCTGTTGCCGGAATTCATCTGCCGCTGCGTTCGGCCGTTCCTCCGCAGGTGGGGGCCTCCTCAGCACAGACGCACTGCCATCTGTTCATGGCCGCATCACATGCAGAATTTCAATTTCCTTTCAATTAAGCAACACCTAACAATGTATGTGGGTGCTGCAAAATAGCATATGTTCAACAGTGGCTAGGAATAACCTTCAAACCAATACCAAGAGTAAAACTAACACTTCACAAAGAAAGAAAACATTTCTGGTTGAATACATACCTCCAATTTTGATGCTTCCAACACCGTCTATCCCACCTAACATAACCCAACCCAATGTTTTTTGTTTTAAGATTCCACATTCTCCTTATAACTATATTGTTTGCCTTTTCTTATGACATAGTATGTGATACTGGCACTCAATATTATAGTTTGCTTGTGTACCCAGTTAACTACTGTTACCTTTCGTGAAAAGCTACGTTATTTCGTACGAAAGATAGGAAATTGATCGACGGGTCAGCTTTTTGTGAGACAACTAGGTATATGAAGCCAAGGAAAGCACTGGGACGTTATTGGTATTGCTTAAATGACACTAATTATGAAACCAAAATGAAAGTGGATGAAGAAACAACAGTGCATGAGAGGGATACCAAAATGAAACAATCAGTCTAGGCCAATAAACTACTACATTTGTCCAAAGTAACTTGTAATAATAATATGGCACCAATCGACTACTAAGGCAGCCTTCCTCTTCTTTTTAGAAGTTCATACCGTAACCATTGTGTTGGTGCATGCACTATATTGTAGATGTCAAAGTATTTTAATTTACAGTACTGGGGACACTGTGAATCAGTAAACATCCTCAAAACATGCTAGGTTTAGTCTTTGGCACTTTCAGAATAGAATTTACTACATCTTTAACAAAAAGCAATTAAATTGGCCCATCAATAAAACCGTCAATAAATCTACGCCACCACACAGAGTTTGTGCAGGACCTTCTAGGTGGTGTCACTGACCTTCTAGGTGGTGTCATTGACCTTCTAATACACTACGATTGCTTTGTTGATAGCTATCTGCATTTGTCACTTGTTGAAGATTCTATCTGCTTGTGAAGTATTTGTCGAAAGAGCATGGGGCACATTGCCAGTGACCAACAGGGTGACTACTGTAGACGTTGCTAAAGAAGCTCCCACCTTGGATCCGTAGCGCCATCTATGTGTGTTGTGTATGTGTGTGTCCTGGTGTGAAAGTAAAAACAATTGTTGTAAAGACAGTTGTTTCCTGTGACATGGATACAGCGAACTAGAACTCAGATGTGCGTGTTGTGTATATGTCATTCTTCACCTTCAGCCCACTTTGCCTAATCAGGCTTTGACATGGTGTCAGAAGTGGGATCCACATATCACCGCAGAGCAGAGTAGCTCCAGCCGCAAGCAGGGACTTTGCTATGGCAAGGAAAGGAGACTCCGGCAACAACGATGCGACGTCTACAGTGACAAACTCGATCATCTGTGGCAGGGGCACTAAAGGCGATGTGTCACGGCATTGCTCTATGCCAGCCGGATGCCTTCGACTTCTCCAACGCGGAATTGTTGTCTAGCCCAATACGAGGACTATACCCTCGCTCCTGGCACTTCTGCACCGCCAGAGAGCGTTAAAGTAGGCCTGTTGCTCTACTGCACGACATCGGATGCGCCTTATTCTAAGTTGTGTGCTGCTTCGCAGAACACTTCACTCCCCCAGTGAACAAAGTGTACGAATCTACCAAGTTCCACAGTCACGTGTAGCAGCCAGGAGAGGGCACTGACACATTTTATGGAAGGCTAATGCACCTGGTCAAGCTTCACGGTAGGCTTTTTAATGCCCAGCTCATGCACAACGCAAAGTTTTCTCTCAAATAAGCATAGGTGCAGGCGCGGCAGGCAGAAGATGCAGTCAAAGATCGCGCTTCGAGAAGTCAAACACATCGATGGGTGTGAATTTGGCTGCTGCCAAGTTTGGCATGGTTGCATGCAATGTGGGACAACCCTAGCGCTCCAGCTAGGTCTGCAGCCACTGGGCAACAAGGCCAGTCGTCGCAAAGCCCTACAGGCCAAGCTGGCATATGTTGCTTCTGTGGTCGCACCACTCATCCTCGCGTTGAATGTCCAGCACACATGGCCCACTGCAGTTTCTGCTGCAAGGAGGGACACTGTCTGTGAGCTATGTTTAATACAATGCATAATTTTTATTTATAAAAAATCACATGAGAGTTTTTTTTAGTATTTTGCTTGATATTACTCACGAATAAACCATGTGTATTTAACAACAATGTTTTTTTTTGTCACTTTACGGTCAAGCAAAAAAATTTTAGACAAGACACTGTGACTCTAGAGCCACCTTAGAGCATATACTATGGGGATGTCCAGATATAATAAACAATAGTCGTGATGCAGCCTTAAACAGCAACAGCCATTAACACGGACATTGAGAATGTAGTCAGCCACTGTGAACAGTGTGCCATGACTAGCCGAGCCTCTGATCTCGTCTTCCCTACAATCTCAACCATGGCCGGCCTGTTTCAGCCGGCCTGTTTCACTGCAACAAAACAGACTATATAGTCATTGTTTTCCATTGTTCGAAGTTCACCGAAGTGTCGATCGTGAAAATCGCGTCAAGTTCAGCCACCACATCTGCTATGAAGTCTGTCATTGCCCGACTCGGCATTCCTCTCAAAGTAAGGACAGATAACAGAGCATGCTCAGTTTGCCAGGGAGTACGTTTTCAACTATACGACAAGCAGCCTTGTTACCACAATCCAATGGGGAAGGGGAGTGTGCGGTACAGACTGCCAAGGAGCTCTTGCTGAAGGCATGTGACCCATTTCATGCACTCTTGAGTTAGAGAGATATTTTAGGTGTCTTGGGGTACAGTCCATTTCAGCTGCTGTTTGGGCATCGATCGTCTCCAAGAGATCAACACAGAGCGGGCCACATCACCTGACCTGCTGGCTCGAGACTTCGATCACAGGAATGCTGCTTGGGAGTTGCCGCCACTGCTCACATTAGAGACACTGGTGTCCAGTGCCTGTGAAAGCCTTCTTTAAAAGCACAAGAAAGGCAGCCCCAAGGCGAGGAAAAAAGACCAGAGGGCGATCCATGTTATTCCCTATTGGCTCAGCATCTCCCAAAATGTAAAGAAAGGCGGCCAGTAGATATGATGTGTGTGCCTTGTTTTCTACACCTTGCAAGCTGCAGCAGATCTGTTCATTAATGAACAAAAACACTCATGGTGAGTGCACGAAGAAGCATGCCAATGTTTTCACGAAGTGCGTTTCAGGTGTTGTTTACTGCATTCCATTAACATGCGGAAGAGTTTACATCGGGCAGACTGGGCAATGTCTTAATGAACAGATGCGGGAACACAGTCTGGCCATTACAGGGTAAGAATGGTGGGCACCTAGGATTCCATTGTAGGAGCTGCGGTTGCGTAGCACAATTTGCCAAAGCGAGAACCATGCCTAAGTCAAGAGAGAAGACAGAAAGAGAAATCATAGGAGTTTTTTTCATAAGGCAGCATGACAAGTGCGTCAGCACACCTTCTATTTTACTTTCGCACGGAGAAGTCGAGTTCCTGGATGGTTACATTTAACTTTAGGTTTTTTGGTCTTGTTTTCATTCGATGTCATTCATGTTCCACATAGTTTATCTTCGCAGCATTGTTAATTGTTATTGGTGGTTGCTTCTTCATCTGTTGTGCTTTTTTGCCTCTGTTTGCTGTTTTTTACCCTTGTTATTTTATAGCTTTGTTACAAGGATCAGTTCTTTCTCGTGGTTTTGGGGGCCTGAGGATTTTAGGCCTTTTAGATCGTGCCCCTACTACACCTCTTTTTAGAAGTAATTTTTTCAAGTGGTGTGTGTTGGTCGGAGCCATGGTGTAAGATGTCGTTGTTGAAGAAGCAGCTTGTCTTGTGATGGTGCGAAAGAGATGATATCCTGTTTTACACATACGTGTGGTGTCTGCGCATGTGTGACGCTTGGTGCCTGCACTTTTTTTTGCATACGTGTGGCCATTTTTCCTTGTGACACTTGCAGGACAACATCCACAGAGGCTAGGGGGTTTGCGCACTCGGGCAGCGCATGTGTTGTGTATGCCTGTATAATGACTTCTTGTTCCGAAGAAATAAACAATTTGAAGTCTGTGCTCTTTTGGGTCCCTTTCTGCTTCCTTCCTTTGTGCTTGTGCAGTGTGCCACCCGTTCGATATGAACCAACTAGCCTGCAAGAAGGCCTTATTTAACTTGTAGCGCAGTCCTAAGTGCCCTTTGAGGAAGGAAAACGTACAGGTTGCTAAAGGACCTCCCACCTCAGGTCTGTAGCGCCATCTATGTGTATTGTTTATGTGTGCGTCCTGGTATGAAAGTAAAGGCACTTGTTTTCGATGACTGAGTAGAGCGGGTCGTGTCTCTGTTCTGTACTTCACTGTCAGCCCACCTGGCCTAACAATGCCTTGACAACTACAGGGAAATAGCGATGCCTTCAGTCACAAAAAAAACTCTTGTATTCACCATCCACAGAAAGCGTGCCACACATATGAACAACATACAATACTAAGTACAAGGTGAAAGCTCAGAGTAGCCCACATATTTTTGCAAAAAAGCTGTACATACTTCGCAGGTTACCTTTCCCACCTCTCGCATAACACCAATCTAAATAAAAGGCCCTTTGAAGTGTCGGAAACTAAGTAATTATGGATTATTGGTATTGAAGCAGAACAATTTATAACATGGCTCGACTTATGTTATTTAGCACTCCTTCATTAACAAGAACACAAAGCTGAGCACGCAAGTGCTATACATTGCACTGCACCCCCACGACAATGCAGCTGTTGGCTCTGGCCAGGAATCAAACCCATGACCTTGAAATGAGCCACAGTGAGTGCACAGCATAAAGGAGGGACCAGTACCTGGGGCAGAGGGCTGCAGATTGGTGCTGGGGTAACTCTTGACAACAGGCCACACAGGTTCGGAAAGCAGGAAGAGAAGCAGTACGCACTACAGTCACACTTAACGCCCAAATCAGCAGTGACGAACAAAGCAGCAAGCACCATTACGCACAATTTCTGTATAGAGGAAACAATATGGGAACATTTGATTCGTTTCACACTGAGCCAATAAGCCAATACAAGGTTACCGATTCAAAATTGAACACAAATGAAGATTCTGCAACAGCCACCAGTTGGCTCAAGAAATTGTACAAGTGTCATCCAAATTGATAATCAATGATCGGTGCTTCTTAACTCTCATCACATGGCAGTTGCTTTATTTAAACTTCGATGATATGGCCTTAGAAAACATGACAGAGCTTAGGTGGAAAGTTTACATATGTGGCAATGCCTGACTTTTTATGGGCTCACTCTCTAAGTGATACCCATGTCCGCTGGTGTCCATAACTGGAATACAAAGGCATTTTGCAGGCTTATAAAAAAAAAATTAAGCAAGAATTCTGGCATGGCAGATCCTATGCATTGTGGGAATCAATTTCATGCAAAGGAGTCAGCAAGTAGCTGCCTATGCCACATTTCTTGGCCCTGAGCCAAGTATTACGAGGTGGATCGACATCTGTGTAAATTCGGCAGTTGTGTGCATATTGCGGGCTTACCAGGAACATCAACTACACTTAAAAGGATTGATTGTTGGGCAATTTGTTACAACACCATAAAGAGAGCACTAAAAAGCAAGAATACAAGAAGCAAAAGCGACAACCCAAGCGCTCTGACACCCAAAGGATATCTTATGGTCCAATGCAACATCAGCATTCACATCATCAATTTTACTGAAAGGAAGTGTAAGCAGCATTCGTTGGGCTATTCCTATGGGGACGAGCAATGCTAGACTTTCTGAGTCACAGGAGTACGTATGTAATGCTTATTACATTATTATAGAGCAGATAACCATAACTGCAACCACAATTGACAAACAGCACCATTACAAATTATGTTGGCCAACCACTGATGTAATACATTTATTTACGATGTGTACCCAAGTGGTTGCCGGCTGAGGATCGTTAGCACGTTCGTCGGCGTTTTCTTTGGTGCATTAAAATTGCCAACAATAAAAAAAATCACGCCATATCCACGAAGTGAATGATGATGAGTGGGCGAAGCTCCGGAGGTAATCTGGTAAACCGTCAATCCCCGTAAATTTTGCCTACTCGATCATCATACAGAAACCTGACACACAAACGCAGGGGTCCTCATATATGACCTTAAGCTCAGGGGAATGTTTGTTGCCGGCGTTGCCATTTTGCCTTTCGAGGGCAAGAGCGCGTTCACGATCGTTTTCATCCATGGCAGAAAGAGAATGTGTGGTCTCGCACGTGCTTATGCAGCGTCATCGTCATCGTTATGACGTGTAGTGGGTAAATTCCACTATACTGGAACGCGCTTATTCTTCATGGTCATCAGTCATCATCGTGGAACGCGCTTATACTTCATGGTCATCAGCGTCATCGTCATCGTTATCACGTGTAGTGGGTACATTCCACTATACTGGAACGCGCTTATTCTTCATGGTCATCAGTGGTCATCATCGTGGAACGCGCTTATACTTCATGGTCATCAGCGTCATAGTCATCGTTATCACGTGTAGTGGGTACATTCCACTATACTGGAACGCGCTTATTCTTCATGGTCATCAGTCGTCATCATCGTGGAACGCGCTTATACTTCATGGTCATCAGCGTCATCGTCATCGTTATCACGTGTAGTGGGTACACTCCACTATACTGGAACGCGCTTATTCTTCATGGTCATCAGTCGTCATCATCGTGGAACGCGCTTATACTTCATGGTCATCAGCGTCATCGTCATCGTTATCACGTGTAGTGGGTACATTCCACTATACTGGAACGCCCTTATTCTTCATGGTCATCAGTCGTCATCATCGTGGAACGCGCTTATACTTCATGGTCATCAGCGTCATCGTCATCGTTATCACGTGTAGTGGGTACATTCCACTATACTGGAACGCGCTTATTCTTCATGGTCATCAGTCGTCATCATCGTGGAACGCGCTTATACTTCATGGTCATCAGCGTCATCGTCATCACGTGTAGTGGGTACATTCCACTATACTGGAACGCGCTTATTCTTCATGGTCATCAGTCGTCATCATCGTGGAACGCGCTTATACTTCATGGTCATCAGCGTCATCGTCATCGTTATCACTGTAGTGGGTACATTCCACTATACTGGAACGCGCTTATTCTTCATGGTCATCAGTCGTCATTATCGTGGAACGCGCTTATACTTCATGGTCATCAGCGTCATCGTCATCGTTATCACGTGTAGTGGGTACATTCCACTATACTGGAACGCGCTTATTCTTCATGGTCATCAGTGGTCATCATCGTGGAACGCGCTTATACTTCATGGTCATCAGCGTCATAGTCATCGTTATCACGTGTAGTGGGTACATTCCACTATACTGGAACGCGCTTATTCTTCATGGTCATCAGTCGTCATCATCGTGGAACGCGCTTATACTTCATGGTCATCAGCGTCATCGTCATCGTTATCACGTGTAGTGGGTACACTCCACTATACTGGAACGCGCTTATTCTTCATGGTCATCAGTCGTCACCGTCATCTTTATCACATGGAGTGGATACATCCCACGATGCGTGGCTACCTGCTACTGCATACTACAAAGGAGGGACGGGCCCACACCCTGGGGAGCTTCGCCCCTAAAAAACGGTACGTCTTTCTCTTGCTTAACCCATGCAATGTGCCTAAAAGTTTCCAATGTCTACTTTTGCTGTTCATCGGTTGATATAGACTGAATCACGTGCGGTGCATACCCAGCTGACGTATATGTGGGTATATAACTCACATGACTGGGGGGAAAAGGTTTAATGACATACGCGAGAGGCATGTCATGTTATTCAAGTCATGGCCTGTTCCACGGAGCAAGAATTCTTGAGGAGGCCAAACTCCGCTCGCTCAGGTGTCTTAATAAAGTCATGGAATCGGGCACAGCACTGACGCGCCCTCTGTCGTGAGAGTCCGCTAGCGGAGAAAGAAAAATGCACACGTCGTGCTCTCTGACGAGGCTCACCAGTTCAAGGCCATTCGGCGCCGGTGCGCCGTTCGCACTTTATGCCCAAGTGGGTGTGTTTCTTGTGCGTTCTCGCTGGCTTCATATTTTTTGGTAAACTAACGAAAAAAATGGCGTCACATACAGGTAAATTACCTGAGTGATGTATCTTGTAGAACACAAAATCTATAATATTTGATAACGTGAACTTGATAGGTTAGGTTAATTTTTAAGGCCAAAAGCTTAGATGCTTAGAGGCCTCATCAAATTCAAAAACTGACCATCAGCGGCGTCAACACGAGTGATGCAAAAAATAATAATCACGTGATGACATCGCCACATGACGTTACAATGACATCACAGATCACCAAAATTTGTGACGTCATATGATGTGAAGTCATCACATGACATCGTCACTTTGGACTGCTTCCGTGACTGGTGGGCCGATCACGGAGGCAGTGCAAAATCACGTTGGGTGCAGAAAACTTTTGCATGAGGTGAGGCAAGACAGACACAACGACTGAAGCAAAAAGATGATGACTTTCGCCTTCGAGTCGTCTCATACGGCTACACGGCAGTTTTGAACGGCCGTTAAGAGGTCATGCGTTTCTCGCAAGAATTGTGTGGCGCTGCAGATCATTATTCCGGCGAAAGCCTTATACGCCTCACTAAAGGGACCCTGTGAGTTTATTCAACGAATGATGGGGCTTACTGTCCGAGAAGTGCTTCTCGCAAACGTAGTCGTGAGGTGTGAGCTCTCGATCTTTCCTTGGTATGGCACTAGCCCACGCTTCCAGCCTCGCCGGGTCAGTAGGAACTTTGACGGTAATTACCTTCTCCTTGCAGGATGCGTACCCACTATTGCAGTTCGGCATGACACATTTCCACCCAGTCCTAAAGGAGCACTGCTGGACGTCTGCAAAGTGCTCTTCATTCATGAAGCAATACTTCTTGCTTCGTTTCTTTGTTGCGGTGTGAAAAGCGTGCACAAAGATCGAGAAGTCAGTGCCGCCGACACAACACGAAAGCCACTGAGTGCACTAAAGAGACAGAGAGCCTGCAAATTGCAAAGGAATGCGCGACAGCTTGCTTGCACGAATTGGCATCTTTGCCTCCTAACGCCACCTACACAAGTGTGCGCACAACATGCGAGTGAGGAGCGAGGGGCCCATGCATGCGAGAGACGTCGTCTGCTCAGGGGCCACAACTAGCAGCTCGTTTCAAGCATTGTACGGCCTGTAATTTGGGCAGTATCTATTAGTAACTGAAGCTAAAATATCTGTCACATCTACCAACTGATGTTAGAGACAGAAATATGAGAAATTTTACAATGTACGAGGCGGTATCACAATTTTTGTGCGTCGCGTCTATAGAAGAACATGTAAACGATGGCAACATGCTGGAAGCGTCATCTGTCGTGCTGCGGAGAAAACCGCATTTCCTCCGTGACACTATTGCGCCGCCCTTGCGCGCTGTGGCGGCCGACCAGTTTCTCCTTCTCAAAAAAAATCACGCCATATCCAGGAAGTGCATGATGATTGAGGAGCTGGCTCGGAGATAACCGGGTAAACCGTGAATGCTCTATACAGTTCTTCTACTGTCATATAAAGACGTTACACGTTTTCATAGTAGCGATTGTGGTCAGGTTGTTGTCGAACCACAAGCAATCGCAGACCTTGCAGCTGTGGCCGAACGTGTGGTCGAGGAAATGAGGTTTTTGCCTGTGTTAATGTCATCATCAAGGCGCTCGAAGAACAAGAGGAAAAAGACTTTTCTTTCGCGCGAGCGTGCGCATGCTACAGTTGGCTATGCTATATGTGGTTTTGCCTGTATTAATGTCATCATCAAGGCGCTCGAAGAAGAAGAGGAGGAGGAGGAGGACTTCTCTTTCGCGCGAGCTGCGCCTGTAGCGGTTGCCTATGGAACTAAGGTTACGCTTACGATGCGGGACATTGCCCCAGCTTAAGAACCTGGTGAGCCAGCTCCTAATACTTCTTTCTCCATAGCCTGTCCATCAGGTTCATCATACACTCATGTCCACCTATGCAAATTTTGGTGTACACCAAGTTAAAGAGACGACCACACAAACACTCAGGCATAGGTGGCTAGACAGACAGAAATGGTCAAAGTGCCTTTGGTTCGCTAAAAAATGTTTCGCATTAAAAAAAAATAGAGCACTACACCAAGTGTAACCTCAGCTGTAGAGTGTAACATGCTACTGTATACTGATGAGAGAAAAATAATGAAGTCACATCATTAGCTCTATAGTGCGCTGACACCACTCTGTAGCTAACCCATAAACCGGCTCCAAGAACTCAATGTGAAACGCAAGACAAGAACGCACTCTCTCGCCACTTCAGCATCAAGGAATGCAAGAACAAATTTCTTCTCAACAGAGCATTGTACTGTACACATCTTTTGAGTGCAGACTCCAAATGTCATGCAAATGTGTGCGGAACTTACTACGTATAATACAGTGCTTCTGCCAGTGCTATAACACAAATGAATAATGCAACTAGCTGGTGCCTGACTCCGGAGCTGACTTATTATACGGCACCAAGTGAAGGAGTTCAAACGAAGGCAGAATAAGACCTGTGTCCCACGGGCACTTTTGAAAGGCCATCCAGTCGATGGCCTCTATCGACTCGATGGCGTTGTCGCGCTGCTACACGGCAGTTTTGAACGGCTGTTGAAAGGTCACACGTTTCTCGCAAAAATTGTGTGGCACTGCAGATCATTATTCAGGCGAAGCCTTATACGCCTCACTTAACACGAAATTTGACCGTCGGCGTCCCATGTCATCAACAGCATATCGCGTCCTGCGGTGTAGGGCGACGAGTGGTGCAAAAAATCGTCATCATGTGATGACGTGACGTCATCATACGATGCCATTATGACGTCACAGAGCGCAAAAATTTGTGACGTCATCATGACGTCACAAATTCTGGCGTGACGTCAGGTGACGTAACGCCGCATAATGCCGTTGTAGTGCCTTCCTTTGGGCTGTGAACAAAACCGGTGAGCGTGCGACCTCAAGAGAAGAAAAAAAATAAAGATGGCGTTTCGCAGTGGCACATGAAGCCACGGCTCACGTTCCCTGCTGGTGTCGATTCTGGTTCAGCTGTCTCGTTCCTTTGCTCCTGTGATGCTCTACCACTGAGCGAAAAGATAACTTGCTGCCGGCAGGGACCGGCGGCAAGTTATCTTTTCGTCCACTCTACTTTCTTCACATTTATATCCCAATTATTACAGATAACACCCTCTACACTTTCCGTTGCATTAATGTCTGTTAGTTCTCATTAATAAACTGTGGCGAGTGAAACACGGCACGATGAACATAGGGAACTCTGGCACTGCTATGGTTCAGCTACCATGCGAATGATGGGTAGTACATGGACTTACCTACTCTTCGTGCTTGTGGCTTCGTTTATTGTTGTGTTTTGCCATTTGTTTTGGATAAAAGAATGGATCGCTGTCAGGGCTGTACCCAGGAATTTTTTTCGGGGGGTGTTTCTGTGCAGAACGTCTAACTTTGGGAACTGGTGGTCACTGTGAAGGCGTTGAAGTATTTTAGTATCATCCGAAAAGGTGAAGCATGAAAAATTTCGGGGGGTGTCGGAAACCCCTCAACCCCCCCTTACCGTAAAATGCCGAGCAAGTGCCCCCACCTGAGCAAGCACCCCCCTCCCTTTTTCGGGAGATCTGAAATAAGCGCCAATGACCGAGCAAGCGCCCCCCCTCCCCCTCCTCCCCTGCGGACACACTTTTTTTTTCAAGATCAGCATCGCTTGTGTAAAAAGAACCACAAGAATTAGTACACTGAATGCACATGTAATGTTTTTTAATGAAATTCCGTTGTCATGTGGCCAGTCGTATATTGGTCAAACAGGTCGCTGCTTCAATGATTTGACAGTGACCAGGGGGAATAAAAGCAGTGAATAAATAAAGCATTTCGTTAGAAACGTGTATAGGAATTTTTTAATTTTTAGCAGCTCTCCCGCCGCCATCTTGAATTTCGGTCCGGGACCGAGCAAGTGCCCCCCTCCAAATCTGGTCGATTATCCCTTACCTAAGGGGGGCGCTTGCTCGGCATTTTACGGTAGTTACGGCCCCGATCGCTGTGAACTTCGTGACCTGAAATGAATTGGAGAGCCTGAAAGGTCAAGGTAGTGAAGTGAAACTGCTGAACGTTTGTTGAACTTCGTCTTGCGACAAAGTGGCTGCGGGTGACACGGAGCCAAAAGAACAAAGCTTAGACAAATGTGTGTACTACCCATCATTCCCATGCTGGCTGAAGCACCAAGCGCTGCAGCTCCCACAGACACTAGCGCCAGAGTTCCCTCTAGTAGATATTGTAGGAGACTCTATGGCAATGAAGACAAGAACATTGCTGTTGTTGAGAATGTGTGCAGTTCGCACATTTCAAGTGGCAAAAATACAATATTAAATAATTCATAACGCTCACACATACAGTTTTTAAAACATAATGGTTAAATTTTTCCTTTTCTAATCGTGAGTACGAGCACACTGTGAATGAGAGGGCACATTCACGCCGTTTCCACTTCCACCACTCAATGGCCATCGAAACATCCTGTGTAGCAGCTCGTCCATGACAACTGAGTCAACAGACTATCGGTTGGAAGGCCTTCCAAGCACCCGTGTGACACGGATATAAGAACCCTCCAACTGTTTACCATAGGAAGCACCGCAAAGGAAGACACTACAGTCGACATTGAAGAAAGATTTCTTCCTCAAAACAGAACGCTAGTGCACGTCCTTGAATGTTGCTTGAACTGATACCAGAAGAAAGAGCAAAACACTCACTGCATACAATATTGTGCCAGCTATCATGTCAACGTGCTTTTTTGTTTCTCTCATTCAACAAAGGCTGCCTTAAATCAATACATTACTGATGAATATAACACACTCTTTTTAGTATAGCCTCTCCAACAAATACCTGCCTGAGCCTGCATGTTGGCCAGTGGGCATGTTGCAATGGACACATGCAAACAACTGCACAGAAGGGTTGAAAACGAAGCTTGCTGGTACATTTTGAAATTTAGCAGGAATAACGGGACAAGAAAAGATAACACGTGGGGTGATGGACTAACAACATCTGATTTCAACAAACATACCTACCTAATAAAACGGCAATGTGCACATACTTGAAATCTGTTCACTACGATGGCACGTGACAGCTAGCAACCCCGTGACATCTATCACGCAGCTCAGTCACTCGATCAGACGATAAAACTGGTCAGATAGTGCACCTGCTCACACTAGAGTGGTGCCTCCTATATACCCTGATCACTTCTACCATGTCATACATTCTTTTGTCTTAATGCTACCTCAGGACTGGACATTCATCAAATGCTGGCATACATTCACGTGGAACTAAATGAATGGCTATGTCTTGTGTCCGGAGACATACTGGTTTCTCAAAGGCACCGTCCTGCCTGTCCTACGTAGTTTTGGACGCAGCGCAACACCAACAGCACAGCCAACAAACTGTGCTTTGTGCCACAAACTTCACACACCTGCTCGGCCTGGTTACTCGGCTGCACACTCAAGGGTTGCATGACTCATTACCCACTCGGCATCGTGGTGACTGCATTTCAACCAAGTGCACACCAGTTAATGTATTAAAAAAAATCTGGTTCTTCAATCTACGGCCAAGCACTGTCTTTTCTCGTCCCATCGTTTAATGCTAACAAGGTTCACAATATCGCCTTTATTGCCAAGTGTTTGTCTTCACAGTGCTATCGGTTATGAACCGTTACCGACAGCCCCCCGCACAGACCACAACACTTGTGTTAGCATTCATTATGACTAGCGCATCTTGACACAATTCTTCGTAGCATCACAAAATTCGTTGCTGGGCTAGTTGATCTTAAATACTGGATAGTATCACAAATTCAACACAGGACGGAGCACTTGTCCTGTGCATCGGTGTTCTTTCCGTGCCCTAGCTGTGTTGAATCCATGCTATCGAGTCTTCATAGCAAGTGTCCTGCTTTTACACTTTTTGTATTTTTCAACTTAAAGAATAACAGAGAGGCTGAGATCTGCAACATCACAGTGACGTTCCGGTGCTGGGGCTCCAGTGCGGAATTAAAAAATGAACTCCATTTTCTCTTCTAATATACAAGCCATGATGTCAGAAATAAGCTAAAGCAGAGTTTGCACAGAATCTGTCTAAACTGCTTCAATGTTTCACTTTAGTGTCCCTGCAATGACTTTCCAGGATACACAGTTAGGGTGCCTGCCTTCAAGCGCCCAATCCTGCTAAATAAAAAGCGTGCTGCCAGAGCACTGTAGAGTGACTGAAAGTGACCACAATACCCCTGCACAAGGAACTTCAATCCAAAGCAGGATTGCTGATGACTTACCGCTGCTGCCGCATCGGTGGGAGGCTTCCTGTCTTTAGCTACTTGTAAGGCACGCAATACGTTGACAGTGTCCAGCTCCTTTTGCGTTGCCTTCTGCCCATCCAGTACCACCTGCACAACAAGTCCTCTCTCTGATGGGGCACGGCGGTGGCACGCTTGGGCTGAACTTGACAGCAAAAAAAGCAACTGCAAAGCATCTCTGTTACCCCACCCAATATGTATACAACTGGAGGGCGCTACTACACAGCTGCTATGACACGTACACTTCACACTGTTGTGCTCACATTGCTATATATGCTGCACCAATATCAGCACTCTGTATGGTTCAATTACTGACAGGGGAGCCTACTCATGAAAAGGAACCCTGCTGAAGAGTAAGGATGGGTTGGCATGGCAGGCACTCCCAAATGATTACACGCCGTCCCTAAAGCCGGGTTCAGACTACAGTCGCATCTGTCACAAATGTCGTATCGCGTAACAGCTGCATCGTCCGTTTGCGTTGCTAACGACCATGGGCGTCGGCAGGATTTTTCCTTGGGGGGTGCAAACCCGTGCTGCATGGCAGCTGGGGGAGGGGGCAAGAGCTGGCAAGAGCTAGGGTGGCGGGCAAGTGCTGGTGTGGCTTGAGGGGGGCAAGTGCCCCTTTTGCACCCCCCTGCCTAGTATGTTCACATTGAGCTTTTCTGTAAGGTACATTTTTTACGACGAGCCAATCACCGTTCTGAAAATGCGTTGCGTCCTCGCTACAACTGTTGCAGCCTAGCAAGGTTCGCATGTTTGGCCATGGCTGGGCTGACTGGGCTATGGGTCATGGTTACAGGGCACGGGCACGCAACGCAATAAACACCGGCAAACCAACTGCACAGACACACCACTGCATGACTTGCAAGACGCGCATGAAGACGCGGAATCTGGGGAGGAGAAAAGCCCCATGAACGGAAAATGAAAACCGAAACTGCTTTGCCCATTGGTCGTACGTAACGGTCGCATCAGTAGTTGTCGTAAAAGTCGCGGGCCCGCCAACATTTACGCTCCAAACGTAACGTACTTTACGCTAAATACAACAACGTCTGAACAAGGTCATTACGTTGATTGCGTTTACGGTCACGATCCTTAGCGACGATCCGTACGTTGCGCACGTAGTCTGAACACGGCTTAAAGCAAAAAAGTATACAATCATTGCATGCAGCTAACTTCTAACACATGGGGCTGAAACTTGGAGGATAACAATGAAACCCAAGGAATGGGTCAGAGACCAGACAAGGATGGCCAGTACACACTTATAGCAATATTCAAGTGCCAAGAAAATTCTACTGTTGCAACCAATCAATGTTATCAACGGGTACGGTGCATGAACAAATGCAGAAAAGTGTGATGGCCGGCTGTTGAGAGAAAACTATAATATCGGATGGGATATGCCAATGCACGTCAGTGGTAAGGACAACAGAGACGATAGTCAAGTACAGATTTTTCAGACGTGCTTGAAAATTCACCGCCAGAAGCACCACAGAGTCAATCTATAAGAATGTCTGAAATTTCAGATGCTGAAACTCTTTCAAGTCAGATTTGTCAGACTTTTTGCTCAAATTGCACGTCCGAAACTGCATTAATTGAAGCCACCACCGCTACCATGTCAATCGTCTTGCATGCTCAAATCGGTGCATTCATGAGTCAATCCGTTTGTGGCCATAGAGAATTGCAAAAGTCAGCTTTGTCACAATGCCACGGTGTTATGCGGTGAAGCATACCAAGAATTCAAGGGGCTACTGTCGCGGTGTGAGTGCGGCAATGCCTGTCACCAGAAATGCACCGAGGCGTGTCGATGGCAGGCGACAAACACACTAGTATGACCCAAGCGCCGACAACCCTGTTATGTGCAGCATCTTCAGCTAATTGCTAGGTAGTCCGTGTGGCCTAGCGCAGTTGCAAGCACGTGCTGTACGTTTTTAATAGGCGACAACCCAAACACTCTGCAGCAGTGCTGCCGTCGTCGCTGTTGCTGTGCATTTTATTTTCGCTGGCAACATCGTTCAATGCTGATGAGCCATCTTCCAATTCAGAGGCGGCGAAACCAGGAATGCTTCCAGCCCCTTCAGCACTGTTCGGGCCTTCATGCCTCGGAGTAGTCGACTCATGTTCGGAGGGGAGGAAGGGCGACAGGACAGGCACACAAGGCTGGCAATACCGAGAAGGTTATAAAACAGGTCTCACTCTACGAGCACGCAGGGGTGCAACGGCTTGAATTTCTCATTTTCTTCTTTCTTTTCGAGGATTTCGTGTTCCATTACCTTTCAGCACAGACCCCCAGCAGCCAGATTTCATTGCTGTAATAGATAATGCGGCATGGAGGCATTGTAGTGAGTGGGTTATTTCATCCCGTACCCAGGTCAGTTAGAGCAACAGTGTTTATACCAAGAGATAAATGTAGCCAAGAACGGCAGAAGGTGAAGAATTTAAGAAGTACGCAGGGATAAAATGGAATCTGCTTGCACAAGGTGGGATCATTGGGAAAGGCCTTATTGGCTGCCACAGCCAGGATTTGATCCCGCGACTTTCAGGTAAGCAGCCGAGCACCATGACCACAAACAAGAAGCTCTTGTTGGAGTGGCTCGGTGTCGGCAGCCTTTCTCCCCTTTTCATCAACTCATTTCTAAACTTCATCGTAACTGATAAGAAGTGCAGTGCCAACACGTGCCAAACGTCATCACCGTCTTGTGTTACGTCATACAGGGCCGTACCCAGGAATTTTTTTCGGGGGGGGGGTTTGCGTGTAGAACGGCTGCCATTTTTTAAGATTTATACTGGCTTATTTTCGTGAATAAAACAAGTACATCGCTTACTTGTAATAATTCGATGGTACTTTTCAATTATTGGTACCCAAATAAAGAAATTGGTATGTCAACCTCAAATTCTGGTTAAAGCAAGAAATAAGTTTGGACAATAGCACCACCAAAGCCGGGGACACCGCGACCAACGGCTCCTGATGAAGTAACACAATGTAACCGCGGTACAAAAACGGTATGTATGTGTTACAAGCTGCCACTCTAGCGTCGCCAGCGCGAAGTCGGCGACGGGAATGGCAGCAGGTTAGGTCGTTCCGTACGTAAGCAGAGACAGTGAAGAGATCAGAGACGTGTGAGGGGAGGCGAACCAGAATGTGTAGGTGCCATGCCACTCACCTTCCTTGGGCATTGCCCAGTGGTAAAGGCGTCACTTTGCCCAGCGTTGACTGTAGAACAAAGGTCACTTGGAGTTGCACTGCGGCCACCATCATTTCCCGGCGGCGCATGGGTGTCCTGCTTGTGTTCATTCTCAGGTGATTCATATAAACCGGTGCATTCTCCTGAGTCGCTACAGAAGTTCGGACGCGCTTGGCTTTCCACCAGTGCTGAGGAGGGCGAAGTTTTATCCTTCGAAGGAGGCGGTTCTTCTCCGTCCGCTTCATCGGTTCGAACTTTCTTGAAGTAAGACGCAAGACTCCTTTGCTTCATTGTTGCAGAGTGTCTTTTCATTTTGCTGCCGCAATCCCGTGCACGCACACAGAAGTGGCCAGTGGCTCCAAAAAGACGTTTGCGACTGCTTCGACTGCCTGGCGTGAACGGCGGGCGATGTTTTCTTCCTCTCTTATCCACTTTACAGTGGCTAGAATGTAGAAGTGTGATGAACGCGCCGGCTCCCGCGTGGCGCATGTGTTTTCTGAACGCCGCTACAGCTGGTGTGCATGCAGGCCCATTATTGTACTCCAGCTGCAGCAAACTGGATTAACGCTACTTAAAGACCTTTTCACAGAAGACTCCATGGGCACTGCATACTCCCCTTAATATACGTGAACCCCCAAGAATGCACTGCCGAGACATTTGCACTCCCGTGCTACAGTCCAGAAAGGAGGTGTTGCTCCGTTCCTGTGAAAAAGTCATTTTTTCACAGACGGCTCCCTGGGCGCCTGCATAATTCTCTCTGGGCTGCGCTAATTAAATAGCCGTGACCCCTCAAAAATGCACTTTGTAGGCTGTGACGTCAGCCTCTGTACTCCCGCGCGCACC